>NC_028648.1:79610606-79615185 GCF_001406875.1 Solanum pennellii | reverse complement strand
CCCCCCCCCCCCTCCCACAAACATCCCCCGCATTTCATATTAGCATAAGTTACTATGGAATCACTTTAAAATTTTGATCCAACACATATCCTTGATATTACGCTTCTGTTAGAAAGAGCGGCAGTCAAAATCTTCATTTATGAAATTAACTAATATTGTAGTACTCCTAGAAACAAAATTCTACATGCACATTCTATACACTGATCACATGGTAGATACTAATAATATGGTAGAATAGTTTTTGTGGATCTTTAACGGCTACTAGCCAGATTACCCTCCACCTTTAACCATCTCAAAATCAAGCTCTTTTGAAAAAGAGATATAACTAACACAAGCAAGGTAATCCCAAAAGGCAAGCACTTCATCCATAATGAACTTCCAAAAATTTCAAAGAAATAAAAGCCAGACAACTAACACCAACTTCAAAACAATTCCAAAGGATTCCCTTACTTCTTTTCAACAAACTCATGTTGTATGTCGCTATTGAAGGTTTCTATAATTGACGCAAGGGCCTTCTCTCTTGTTGATCCCCTACATAGCCAACAAACGAGAAAAAATATCAGTCACATTCTTTGTCAAAACTAAATCACAGTGCCATATCCAAGCTATCTATCAACTGGAACTACTAAGCAAAATAAACATCATTATTGTATTTGCTTTGTCGTCTGGTCTGCTTTAGGAAAGTTCTTTCCAAAATTCAAAACTATGAACATGTGGATTAATAAGCAGAAAAAAATAATCAAAAATTAAAGAAAACACTGGACTTGTTAATGCAAAAGATTTTATTGACAAAGGAATCTTAATGATTCACCGGGTGGAATGGTGAAAGGAAATCTTGGTGATCCTCAGAATGTAATGATTGAGAATTTGCTTAAAAATTCTCCGCCCTACCTCACCCCAAGTATATGCTTCAATAGGAATCAATATAATTTGTTTTACCTACCTATGTTTTTCTCCAAAATAAAAGATTACTTACCCTTTAGTACTTCCATATCAATCTATCTCAAAATTTACATTTAATCTTATGCATTTTGCTTAGGAACATAGTTATAATTTTACGTAATGTAGTCAAAATTAACAAAATGTAACTTTGAATTGATTCTTCCATTTTCCCACTTATTTGAAGTTTTTTTTTTGGAGAAGACAACGGACTTATTTGAAGGTATTTGAGTGCGTATGGAACTTAATATGTTAAGTTAGCCTCTACATCATATAGACACAAGAATAAACCATTTAACAATGATTGAAACAGCAAAAATTTACACAGTTTTACATTAATTCAAAATAAAACAAAACATCTCTATTTTGTTTCACTATATCAAACAAAGGCAACTTTAGAATTGAAGTTTTATGGGTTCAATCTTTTAAGTTTCTTAGCATTGAACCGATTATATATTTGAGTTATGGGTTCATATCTACTATTCATTACAATTCGAGTTGATTTTTACACATAAATTTATTCCACGCCAAAAGTATTCGCTTCACAATGCTACATCCGCCTCCGTTGTCAAGCACTTCCAGAAGTCACAAAATGACAACAGAAAAAATAAAGTATTAGGTATATCGGAAGGAAACATTATTTTCTCGAAAGATTCGTTACCCTAATGTACAAATCCAATTCCAATTCCATTTCATTTGGTACTCAACAGGCAACATAGAAATTTAAAGATTCATCATTCATATCATGTAATGTAACGTAACGCATTGAAATAAAATCGAACCTTTTTTCATAGAGTGCATCAACACATTGATCAAGCAAAGTCTCCTTATCAACATGAACCTCCTCTGCACCTGAAACAATCATCTCCGATGGAGAAGTTGACGATGAACTCACGCTATCCGTGTCATCATTATCCAACATTACAACATTCTTTCGTTGCGAACTCTCTACAACAACAAAAACAAAAAACATAAATCCTCACTTCACAATCCCATATCCCAATTAAACCCAACACCCATAAACAAAACAAAAAATTAGGTTTTCAAACTCTTAACAAAAACTCAAATTCAAAACAAACCACCAAAAATCTATTTTACCCAAATTTCAAGTATCACTCCATTAATTAAACTCTCAAATACAACCAAATACGCAAAAAAAATATTTCTATAACAACCCCAATTCCATAAATTCCATATCTCGAAAATCTTAGTAGCTCAGTTAATAGACTATCTGAACTCCGAGCTTATTCCCCATCCAAATTTCAGCTAAATTAGTACATGAATTCATTAAATAATTCCTAAAAAACTAAACTTTATACATTCAAAAAAATCCCAAAAAACTCCAATGAATTTTTCACTAATCTGTAAGTCAAAAAATACCAAAAAAATGTCTATAAACCGAAAAAAAGAAGAAGCAGCACTTACTTTTTCCCATGGCGACAGCTTCAGGTAACAAAGGGTTAGAAGCAAAAACAGAGTTGACTAAAAGTCAAACGATGAGAATCAAAGGGGAGAAATTGATTTGGAAAAACACAGAAACTTTTATACTTGTTTGAATGGAGGAACAATGTATCCATAAAGAAAACTTTAGGGACTGAAAATTGAAGTTTCTGAGATTGTTTTACAGAGCAATTGAAGAAGAAAAGGAGAATCAGACAAGAAAAGCTTTGGTATTTATATGAGAAGACTGAAGAATATGAAATTTTTATTTTAGGAAAAAAAGAGAAGAAATTGGTATTTTTAGTATATTGCTTTGGAATATTCGAGAATTGTATGAGGGTGATGATGTGGAGTGATTGAAACCGNTTTTGATTTAGAATGGAGTTTAAGAAAAAAATAAGAATTTTTTAATTTTATGGTTTTGAATAAAAGTTATGTCGAATATACCAAATTGTCCTTTAATCTTGTTACATCAAACACACAACGTGAAAAATTGAAGTTAAAATATTGCCAAAAGAAAAATGAATCTTTCTTTTTTATACAGACTAAAAAAGGGANGTTAATTTTATTTAGACACTCGAATTAAAATTTATTCCATTTTGAGAAAAACAAGACTTGATATATAGTATTGCAAAAAAAAAAAGGATCATTCTTTTTTATACAGACTAAAAAAGGAAATTTGGTCATTTTGAAACGAAGGGAGTACTATTTATACATGGTAAACATTATTTTTCATGAGTACATAGTACATATTGAACCCGCTTCGATTAGTTCATGTGTTTAGTTCTTCAGATTTTGAACTCCTTTATTAAAAATTATGACTCCACCACTGATTAACCACTTAAAATATGTCATTATTTAAACTTGAAGTGGATTATTATTTTAATCCTCCAATTGGTGAAAGCATATGTGAAAGCTTTTACATAGTTTTAGGTAATTTTATAAATTGGGCTACAATTATGGTAAATAAATCTTATAAACTGATATTTTACATAATTTTTTCTTAAAAAATAAATTATATATTATTTATACAATATGGATACATACATGTATGTGTAAGATATTTCTATAGCATAAGCAAGTGATCATGCATGCGTTAGTTGGCCCAACAGGCCCAAAACCCGGTGGAGGTTTTAGATCAATTTTCACTTCTTTTTGCTTCTTCTTTGACAACAAGTATCTCACCAGCAAAAAGTATAAATTTCATATAATTATTTTGGAGATAATTACAATTGTAAGCATATAAAAATTACAAGAACTTTCTCTAAGGCCAAAGATATAATACCTTTTCATATGAGATAAATCTAAAGGCGGGGCGAGTTGAAATTGAAGATTTAAAATAGGAAATCATTTTCATATACAAATACAAACTATCGTATATAAATACCAATCAAATGAAGAATTGTTAGTTGCAAATTATATAAATGTGGTGAATTGTACAAATTTGAAGTCAGCCGACATAATTAATGATTAATGTTAGTCGTGAGTGATAATTATAGCAAAATATAGCTATGATGACTAATTCAGTAGTATAAGTTTACTTAACAGTGTATATTTTTATAGTTTTAATATATTGCTATTTAAATTTTATCACTACAAAAGAAGTTTTAAGTGAAGAGATAATTCGAAAAGATCAAATAGACTGTAATTCATACATTCAATATAGAAACATACATTAATCAATGCAAATAAAGAGTCTTAAAATGGATTGAAGTTGGAGATTAAATTAGGTTGAATTAAGAATTCTCCTAAAACGGATTAAAATTTGAATAGGTTGAAATTAAACTTAATTCAAATTACCTTGAATTCAACCCTTAAAATTCTGAACGACTTAGATTACCTATAGCTGTTCTCATTTTTTACGCTACGTCTCATATGCCTTATATCATGTTAGCGTTTCTTGCTTCTTCGGGTGTGTTTGGTAGGAAAGAAAAAAAACAAAAACTATTTTAAATTTTCTGACGATTAGTTGGTCAAAAAGTTTAAAATACTTTATTTGAAAAGTTAAATTCTTTAAATATAGCAAAAAAAAGTTCCCGATAAAAGAAAACTAATTTCACAAGTAACATTTTAATTAATTATTTCAGGTCCACCCTCCAATATATGCTATTCTTATCCCATTTTCATTCGTATAATGCTTGACTAGATATTATATATATATATATATATATATATATATATATATATATGAAATTTGTGA
>NC_028648.1:79588443-79603565 GCF_001406875.1 Solanum pennellii | reverse complement strand
AAAAAAATACTACCCAAGAAATGGTGTCATGAGTACAAGAGCTTCTAAATACGATGCAAGTCTGAAACTAAAAAGGCAAATCTAACATAAGGGATATCCTGTCTGAATACTGAATAACAGAATAAGTAAAAGATAGAGGGAGGTGTGGGCCACGGAACAGCCAAGCAGCTCACCACAACTCCAAGACACTCCAAACTCGGACTCAAACTGCTCCTCGAGATGTGCTCCTACTTGGAATCGAATCTGCACCACAAAGAGTGCAACAAGTGTAGTATGAGTACGAAACCACGTGTACTCAGTATGTCTCATTGACCGACAACGAAGAAGTAGTGACGGGAGTTTATATAAAAAAAATAAATTCTTAAATTATATAGGTATATATGTATTACACTCACTATTTAAGTTCATCAATAAAGGTAATCAAACATCAAGTACTTTCCAAACACCAAACAAAACACATAATCATCAAAAATAAATGATGTGATGAAATGCAATGCAATATGATACCATGAAATGAATCATTTCAGAATACCCAGTACTCACTCGACCGTATATACATGATACTCCTCGGAAATACATCGAGAGATCATGACCCATGGGGGACTCGCGAGGTCCATATACCGACACGGACGATCTCCACGTGTCTGTGCGGACGATCTCAACGCACTATCATAATATCAAACAATTTTCGCACGGACGGTCTCCACGTGCCCAAATTACAATCTTAACATCTCACCATCCCCAGCACGGACGATCTCCACGTGCCCAACTTATACCCAATCTCATGTCTATGCACATGCACAATATTATTTCAATATAGGGGATGATGATGCATCTCAATCAATCAATATGAACATAATACATAACCACCTCAATAATCACAACTATACGGGTGAAATAAATAAAACACAATCACACAAGGAATTTAAGTCAATAATATATCAGCTAATGCCCATATGCTTTGGCATTCTCAAATTTCAGTCCACATTCTATAATAATACTTTTCCTTTTTATAACACCGGTACTCGTACCAATGCCCGTCACACCATTGATACGAGACCACCATCTTTCCCCCTTACCCCTTTGTCTATTTTCATTTTTTAATCCTTAATTAGGAAAACGTCCTTCAACAAGTCTAAAAAGTCTTAACATACCTCAAGTGCCGAACTCGTGCCACGAATCCTCAAGGTAGTTCCTTCCCTTTTCGCAAAATTTCGGAACGTTCACGATCTACCAATGATGCAATATTCGTAAGTAAGCGAGTTTGTATCAAATCATTATATGTCTATCATAGACCCTAAAAATCACTCATATTTCTAATCTAGCTCCAAACCTTGATAAAATTTGTATGCCAAATTTATCATATTTGCTAAATTTCAAGTCAAGAATTTAACTTTAATCCCTCCAACAAGGTTGAATCATATGATATACACCTAATAATTAATTACCCATCTCAATCTATGAAAACTAGTACCTTAATTTTGTAAATGAATACAATAAAAACTAATTCCCACCCATCGATCAAATATTGGAACGTGGCCATTCTTTTCCTTAAGCTATCCTGCAACTTGCCAATATTTCCTTAACTATTACCAAAATTGCCAATCATTGGCATATGATTGCCTAATGATTGGAAATCCAACTATAGTCCCTTATCATCCTAATGCCTTTAGGAACAGAACGTCCCAGCCATGCAGCTATCCCAAAATTCAAATCGTTTTCTGATCTTAAGAAAATCTCTACTACACTTGGTATAACCTCCCTTATAAATATACATATTTCTACATTATTGTAACTTTATGTTTTATTCATTAGCACTTGAATTTAACCAGTGACAACCCTCAGAAACACAGTTATTTTTTTTTTCTTCTCTTCATTAATGCGCTCCCCCCCCAATATGACCCCCAATTTTCATAATTTACGACAATTGTACTGCCAATTTTCACAAGGATCAACGGTCCAAATCAAAGAAAATAGTTCCATAATTCTCACTCATCTATGTCGGTACTGTACCCATGAAACCATTACTTCAACATTCCCCATCTAATAATATAATAGCAATACTCATATACGAAGAAATTTCATGTGTACCCACATGAAGGAAAAATTTATTAAGATTTTCTTACCTCTAGGAATCGACTTTCGCTATGACGCCGCCACCAACTTTGCACGCTGATTTCTTGTTTCTTCTTTTTTCTAAACAAGAGTATATTAACCGTGAAACCCCACTAACCTATTATCTACATTACTTATTTTAATTTTTCACTAAAATTTTTTTATCAACTAAATACTCTTAGTCTTCGAATAGTTTAAAAATACCCCTTTAAATTTTCAAAAGGAGTTAAACTAACCCTAGTTCTCAAAACGACCTAGCGGGTCGTTACATATATATATGCCAAAATTTTATCACATTTGGTATATACAATTTTATTTTAAAATGATATATTTTAAATCCTTTATACACAAGATTAGAGGTTAAGTTCAATATTTAGAAGTTACAAATTTAACTTAAAATTCTGAATTCAAATCTCATTATCTGTAATTTCACTCACAAACACGAAAATAAACTATAAATATATTAAATTAAATTATAGATAATACAAGAAGGCGAAATTCGAAACTATAAAAGTCATATCAATAATATTTTTCATGAAAAAATGTAATTAAACTTCTAGATAAAAATGCAAAAAAGACTAAATGTTGAATGAGATGAGAACCTAGGACAAAATAATGCAACAAAGAAATAAAAAAATTAGAGTCATATTTGATGGCTATAAGCTTTTTAAAAAGTGGTGTCACATAGACCATAAATTAGGCCCCAACCACAGGCTGAGACCTTGTAATTCAAAACAGGCCAACAACAGCTGTGGGTACTCTGGCTGTCTTCTCGTAATACAAGCGGAATCAGAATTTTAATTTTTCTTAATAGTAATTTCGCGTAGAATAATATTCATGTCTATGTTTAATATTTATGCATATTTAATGTATTTTTTATTATAAATATATAGTTTAAACAAAAATATATTAAATTTAGTCGGACCTGAACATGAACTCGACGTTTTGAATGAACTCACATACGCTGTTTATTCTTTCTCTTCTGGTGGGCGTTGACTATTTATATTAACTCCAAAAATAGATACGTAAATTGGTCCAAAAAAGAATAAAATGAAACAAACATGTGTAAAGAAGTTAACAGAAATGTAGAGTTAGTATTTTTTTTGTTTTTTTTACTTTTGGTTTTATTATTTGATGTTTAGTATTCATATTGAAGCTCGATTAATTTGGATTCGAGTCACGTAGGGCATCGTTTTAAAAAAAAGTGCTCTCTATCAAAAAAAAGTTTTATATTCATGACTCGAACCCAATATCTCTAATTTAGAAAGAATCATCGATCTTATCTATTACATCATATATGTTGGTTGTTTGTTAGTAGGTTTAGTCGATTTAGCCTAACAATGTTGTGCTTAACACACGTTACTACTCACGAGTTGATTGACAGATACTATCAGATGCTGGAATCTATTAGTAACAATATTGAGATTAGTTATACTGAAATTATTTCTTAATCGTATAGTATTTGGTTTGGTTTATTTATAAACTAGTATTATGTTTCATATATTCAATTATAACTTTCCACGTGTGTTAGAAGTGTTAAAATCTTTATATAGTGCAAACAATAATTGAAATATTTAGATAGCCAAAATCTTTCATTTGACATAATAATCCCAACAAATCATTAAGTCAAAAGAGTAAACACCACTAAATGCATGTAAGAAAAAAGTTTATAAGACCTAGGATTAACATGTGAAACATGTGTAGAGAGAGAGAATTTTAAATAAAGGATTTTTAAAATTTGAAGAAATAGATATGCGAAATAGTCGACGAGAGTTTAACATCTACTATATCTATCTAAAACATTATTTTAATCATATATAAATAATATAATTTTTCGGTAAAGAAAATTCGGATGAACCCATAACTATAAAGTAGATATATATTCCCTATGTTTCAATATTATTTGTGATTTGGACTTGATTTTTTTTTTGAAATATATTAGTTATAAACTAAAAATATATTGAATATATCATATCTTAAACATATAACGTGAAAAGTTAACTTAATTTATATGTTTCTATATTTGTTAACGAAAATATTTAGATTGCAAAAGACAAATTTATGATCAATAGAATTTGAGAACACAATTTTTTATTATAAAATGAGCTAAGAAATATTCCAACATTTAACCTCTTAGAAAACATTTTCTATTTAATTAAAGAATATATATAGGGAGTGAATATGCTTTTTGTATAATTTTAACTTATAAACACTATTGATGCATATCAAATGCGTATATAAATCAAAAAATATTTATAAACTTGTCAAATAAACTTTGAATGTTTACTCCGATAGGATCCGTTTGTTTTTTATATATAAAAAAGGCTACTTTATAAAATAATAAAAAAGGATTTTATAAAAAAGTACTTTTATAAATAAAATAAAGATAAGATTTCTCTATAATTTAATTTTTTAGTTATTCATTAGTCTTTTCTAGTTAGGCGTAACATTTTAATTTCATTTAATTATGGAATCTTCTGTCTTTTCTTCACCATATACTTCGTGTTATTATTTTAACCGAAAAAGTACAAATATAGCCCGCACTATAGTAAATTATACTTATTATATATATTTTCTGTTATATTTTTAGAATATTAATATTTTTGTCGTTCAAAAACTAGAATATATATATCATTTCTATTAATGGATATATACGTGTCATAATCTTATCCATCAACTTGAAATTTATTAAAATCGAATCAACAGATAAAATTGTGTCACATGANACTAGAATATATATATCATTTCTATTAATGGATATATACGTGTCATAATCTTATCCATCAACTTGAAATTTATTAAAATCGAATCAACAGATAAAATTGTGTCACATTATCCTATTTAGTCCTCCGTTAGAGAGAAATGCATATATATTTTAGTTTTTGGATGACAGTGCATGCCCTAAATACGAAGAAGGATATCTGCATACCATTTATGATAGTTCAAAGTTATACTTATCGTTTTTTCCTTATTTTTAACACTCCGTAACTCAAATAAACTGAAGTTCAAGCATTAATTTTTTTTTAAAAAGAAGTATTTTAAATTTCTATGGTTTAAGTAATCGTAGTGTGACAAATTACTTGTCATTTTCACGTAGCACACCATTTCTTTGTTTCATAAAAGTATATGATACCAAAAAAAATATATAGGAAACAACCTAGGTACATGCAACCTTCGACTCTATCCAAAAGTGGATGATATTTAATTTTTGCAAAATTTGAAAGTAAAATATTTTATTTTGTGTGAGACATAAATAAGAAAACCCAAAATTCACATCCAATAAAACAACCAAAATTTACAAAGTTTAAAAGATATTTACAATTTTTTTTTGACCTTGTATTTTGACAATGTTTTGTGGTTATATTTGAGTAGCTATAATACAAAATAAAGGGAAAAAAAACATAAAAGGGAGACAAAACATGTGGTTGACAGACAATCAAAACGACACATCAGAACCTCTGCCTGGTGTTGTTGCAGCGGCGTTACCGGATCTTGGTTGCCGTAACAAACCAATCAGTGTCTCCGCCTGTCAACCAAAACACGTCAGCTATACACACGTATTTTACGTGAAATAACACACATAAAATAAGTAAAAATATCGATATTAACCGAAGCCAAATGAAATAGCACAATTATATATAATAAAGTACAAATTGAATAATCCCACGTGAAAAGGACAAAAACATCTAATTCAACTCTGATATCATGATAAGATATGACGTTTGCACTTAACTCAATCTCAAAAATTAAGATTTATCTAAGTTCATATAAGAAAATCAAATTCTCATTACTCTGTCAATATGAGAGATTCAAATGACTTAAGAATGATTCAATATATAAAGTTCAATCATATAAACTCGATTAAAATTCATAAATTCTAAATCTTGATTCTGCAGGGAATATATTATAGTGGAGATAAGAGTAGTTTGTCCACCTAACATAATTATGTTTGTCCATATCCAAATCACATCACTATAATATACTTTCTGCAGTCTTATCTTTTACCAATTATATATAAGCTTAGTGCAAACACTACTTAATTAGTTAGCTTTAACTCATTGATTAATGTAACCTTTTTACTTAATTACCTGCTTTACATTTGAGGACAACGATTGGTAACATGATTTTTATATCGAGTTAAAGCTATGTCACGTAAAAATAAATTAAAATTTTAGTTATAGATATTTTGATTTTTACCTTTTGTTTGGCGCGATTTGTACCAGACTGTGACAAAGCAACCAATGGGGGAATTGCGCCTTCTCGAGCCACCATTGTACGGTAACTAACGCTATCTTCACACAGTTGCAACAATATCGCCGCCGCGATTTCCTTCTGCCGCTGTGACCCGACCTCCACGATCTCCACCAGCACCGGAATTCCGCCTTCCTCCACCACCGCCGCCCTTGCTTCTACCATTGATATCAAAACACTCATCACAAACGCGGATTTATCAACCATATTTGAACTGAAATCCGCCATTAATTCAACTAACGGTTTCATAACTCCGGCTTGTACCGCTCTAATTTTGTTCTCCTTCACCGTACATAGGCAAAACAGAGCAGTTGATGCGTCCTTTTTCCCGCGGAAATTGCCGGCTTCTAGAAGGTTCACTAACGGAGGTATCGCACCGGACCTTCCGATCGCGATTTTATTCTCTTCGATTTGCGCTAATCGAAGCAGAGCACAAGCGGAATTCTCTTTCGCAGTTGAGTTTCCAATTTTCAAAGCGCGAACTAACGGTTTAATCGCTCCTGATTCTGCGATAAGCTCCTTGTTTTCATCGCAGAGAGATAAATTCAGCACCGCCGTAACACCGTACTCTTGAAGCTGAAGATCAGTGGAAGAGATAAGCGAAATTAACGGCTTAATCGCTCCGGCTCTAGCAATTTTCAAACGATTCTCCGGTTTATTCTTCGCTAACAGCCTAATCTCCATTGCCGCTTGCTTTTGCACATCGATAGAATTCGATTCGAGATCGGAAACAAGTTGTTGAATCAATTCATCGGAGTTATAATTATCCGACGCACATGCAATTAATAACCGCCGGCTTTGAGAAGAAGTCGTCGGAAACTCACCGGATCTATCGCTATTGCAGTCGCTGAAAGCAGACGAAGATTCATTAATTCCGAGACCGGTAAATGTTCTTCCCATATAAGTGAAATTAGATTGAACTTCTGTTTCCATTGTCGTCGGAGATAGATGAGCTAATTCAATTCATCAACTGTTTTTCGTCGCCGGTAATAGGTATTTAATGTCTCCGGCGAGTTTTCAAAGGTTTGCCGTTGTTATCGGAAAATGAGAGGTGATAGCTGAAACGACGGCGTTTGGTTGTTGGAGTTTGATTTGGGCCTAGTGTGTTAATGGGCTTTTTGAGAAGAATTTGAAGAAAATGGAAATGGAAGATATAAGAGAAGGAGAGAAGAGTACACGTGGATTAACGCCTAGGGGGGTGATGGACACGTGGTTGACCGTACAGAATCCAAGTAGGAAGAGCACGTGCGGCTTTTTAACGCGTTAGTGAAAGGTTCGTTATTCGATACTCTTTTTACTTTCTATTATAAAAAAAATTCATTCGTTAATAGCTTAGCTCATATATATTCTTATCGTAATAGATTCAAATATACCTTTATTTGTTTGAGCCGTATTTAGCTGTGATCTTGATCAATCAACATTCATAATTCGTGTATCATTTCATTGTGAGTCTCGCCTAAAAGGAGACACTAAGGGGAAGGTATGACGTTAAATCAACCTCGTGTTTTATGTTTGGAACCCTTTAGTTGATCGCACCAATTGTAAATACAATTTGACTTCTAAAATAAAAGTAAGCACAAATGAGAATATTCATTTTTCTCATCCGTCTTAACCATGAGCAGAACACTATAAATGTACATTATATAGGTGTTTCAAGGTTAAAACTTATCCGCATCGGGTGTTTTGTTTAAATTTATAGTTCATTTCACTTCATTGAATCACGTAATAATAGAAATTATTTTAGCTTGGTGTTAACACCTGATGCGAATAAGATCTTTTCCGTGTTTCAATTCTTCGCTGCAAGGAATATAATTTCCGAGTTCGAGTCTCCTTGAGTACGGAGTTTTCATTGTAGGAAAATGTTTGACCCTTCGATGTACATATTCGAATTTAATCAGATTATAACGTGAATAGCAGATATGAAATAGAAAAAGAGAAATATTGTTAATTAATGCATTAGATGTCTACCGTACGTTAGATTTTATAAAAAGGACGATACACTAATCAAGACACTGGCTGTCCTTTTTACCTTTTTTAAGTTGTGTGTTTCTTGTCCAAGCGTGTGACACTTCCATGTCCATTTCTCAGTCTCTGTGTCAAATATTTGTTTTAAACAGGTCATGAAATTAATAATGGATAAAATATAAAATAAACGAAAAAGGGTGTAATAATTTCAAAGTTTAAGATATGATATGATAATAAGGTTTAGTAATCTTCGTCAATAAAGATTGTGGTGGAGCGGTAAATATTTGTTCATTTTTAATTAGAAGTTTCATGTTCGAGTTTTTTTGATATGAAGTTGCTTTTGTTAAGAAATATTTTACCCCAATGTAAACTTTTTGATATAAATTCAAATTTAATCAAACTCCTATATAAATATTAAACATCGATTAAAAAACTAAACAAAACAAAAACTTAAAAGAATCTCCATATCACCGCCTAACCCCATACCCCCGGCGCAAAACCCTGTACTTCACTCCTCAATTTGTGGTAATGGATCTATCATATAGTTAATAAAATATATTATATGATATAATGAAAAAGTCCCTTACCTATCGTAAACAGCCAATCAAATAAACAAATCTTGTATCCTTTTTGTTTCCATTTGATTTATTTTGATTTGATATAAAGTTTAAGTAATTTTTAAATCTTGTAATTTTAAACTAATAATATGTTAAATATATCAGTATATCTTTTAATCTTGTAATTTTAAACATATCATATGAAAAGTTTTATCAAATGTTCGAGAATAAGTAGAAAGTTTCTAAACGTATAGAAAACTCTCGTTTGATTGATTGAAATGCTTACGATGTTATATATAATCCAAGAATGTTTAAAGATATGTCTTTCCTACACGAATACATTTGTTGGTTGTATGATACAGTTCAATGATACATTACTTAATGAGAAAGATCAAAGATGCATCCAAGAGGGAATACGTACATTGCAAATAATTCATTACTTAATGAAATGGATACATCCTAAGGCGGATAGAGATATATCCGAGAGAGGATTTTCAAATAGAAATAGGAAATTGTTGTACAAACATCAGATTCCAGTTTATTATTACATATTTGTTCAAGCAAAATGTAGAATGAAGAAAACTGAAAGTTGTACTTGACATGGAACCTCCGAAATTTTGTGAGCTACTCAGTCGCTCCACATATCTTGGTCGATCGCAAAAGCTTGTCCTTCCCTCCCTTCCTGCATACATATCAGCCCAGATAAAACACACAATGTCTTAAAGTGGCCAATGATCAGGTACCCTCAGATAAGGGTAAGGGTGTCTAGTAAATGAAAAATGTTAATGGTTTACAACGCGTACCAGTTCCTCAGTAGTGGTTCTACTTGGAGACCACACAAGAATTTTCCTGTCATTACCACCTGTGAATAGTTCCTGAAAATACCCACATTCAAATTCATTGCTAACATGGAGCAGTTCAATAGAGGTCGGAGGATGGGGGTGGGGGTGCCATCTACAATGAGATCACAGCGAAATGAAGCAGCCTTGAGATTCAATACTTCACTACGTAAACCATGCTTGTTTTTTTATTATGGGGCGTGGCTAAGTGATTCAACTCACATTGGACCTAGTGCCCAGGTGGTTTGGCCAATAGTGCGCCCAGAAAAGATAGCATCTTTGTCAAGCTTTTACTTTGACGAGAATCATATGAGTAAGAAACAAGGTTGCTTGTACTCTATGCTGCATAATCACAGCGTCCTTGTTATGAGATCTTTTATGTTTCATGTACTTTTTGGCATAAATAAAGAATACCTATGTGTATCGATGCACTAGGATGACGTACTAGCTAGCTGTGGGTGAGTTTCCCACTGGATTAATATTTTTTCTCACACAAACTTCCAGCATGCAATGAATTAAAGTATTTTAGTTTATAAAAAGATGTTACCACTCAAATACTTCAGGTCCACGAGGTCACAGATTATGCAGAATTCATTATTTAACCCAAAAAAACACATGTACCTAGGGGAAAGCAAAAAAAAAATTATGTACCTGGTCCAGTGAATTGTACAGACAACAGTTCACATTCTCATAGTGGCCACGTAAATCCATCATCTTTTTGCCCGACCACAAATCAAATGCCTACAAGATTTCCACATTAAGTTACTAAAGAAAAATAGTGTTGCATAATATCATAGTGGTGGCAGTTGATTTTCTTGAAAAAAATTGGGGGGTGAAACATTGTTTACCTTAGTAGTTGACATGCATGGCACAAATACAAGTGTTGAATCATGAGATATGGCTAACTGTGTAGCTTTTGTGGCCTGGAGTCGTGATGTTTCAAAGTTCACAAGTGTATTGCAACCAGTATCAATATCCCATAACCTTAATCTAGAATCAGAACCTGAAATCCAAAGGACCAGATGATTAAGCTTCAGTTGCTGGTTTTTTCCCACTATGTAGCCAATTAATCACATGGGAATAACTCTACCCATATCACGTCCTACCGAAGAGTGTTTAAATGACATCTTACATCAGTGTTTTTAAAACAGTGCCCAAAATAAACGACTTTGCTAGAGAGGTATATCAAAATAAGATTAGAGAGCACCATAATCTGATGTATAAATTCCAGAGTTGCACTTCACCATTGACCAACTATAGAAAGATAAAAGTAACATGCATCTAACAGAAATAATGACGCAAGACTTTCAGCCTCTTGAGTGGAAAACACTAATCACAATGCATAAACAAATTACAAACAGTAGCAATACATAGCTTATTGAAAAGAATTGTGATGTCAACCTGCACTAAGGAGATACATTCCATCATTGGTCACTTTTAATCCATTGACAGCACCATAATGAGCAGTGGCTCTATCCTGACTAGAGAGCATCCCTGGATGCAGTCGCTGCTTCCCAAACCCCCTCACTTGTCTAGCAATTGCAGAGTGTTTGATACTCGCACTGTTTCCCATTTTTTTCTGAGATGGACGGCCTTTTGCAGATGAATTTGGGCCTCCGGAAGATGGTTTCAGTGTGGAACCCTGGGCAGGAAGATAGAATATATTACAGGCGCGAAAGAAACCTTCAGATCAACAGAATCAGCAATTCGACCCTGATTAAGGTTTTCAGTGGATCAACTCACATAAATTAAACATAGGGAAGGATCGTTGACGCAAAACGAGATGGGACTTAAAGCATAGACTTACTTGTAAAACTAGAGGACAACTGTGTGGTTTCTGTGCTCTCAGAAAGAAAAGGCAAAAAAGTTGCAATAAAACCAAGTCTACTTACAATCTGCTCCCTTTTCTTCTCCAAAGGGTACGAATATGAAGATAGAGAAAAACATCACTTCTCAGAACACTGCCCAATTAAAAAAGGAATTCGCTTGAAACAGATATGGGTACACACCCAAATATATCAGATAATTAGGTTTTAATGGGTCAATATTAAATTTGGACCATGAACAAGCTTACTATCACAAACAAAAGCAAACAATGATCCGTCTAAATTTTATCGAGAAATAGAAGAATAATATGTGCCATTAAAATTTCGAATATGATTCTAAATAATACATAACGGCAGAAGGTAACCTTGCTTGCAGTGGATCGTGTAAGAAGAGATGGGCGTCTTCCAAGCTGATTATGAGACTGATCCAAAACACGAAAACATCCTGCACGCCTGATGTCCCAAAAGCGAATTGCGCCATCGCATCCCCCTGTTATCAAAACCCACTCACTAGAAGCAGACCATTCAACCGACATTACTCCATCTGCCATTACCCAAGAAAGAAAAACATCTAAGGCTTCTGAACTAGTAGTGATACTCACAAAATGCTTGAACGAGAAATAATAAAATTATGACTCTGTAGGAATGGTCCATTGATTTGGAAAGGTTGAAATGGAAACTCTGTTCATTTTTCCTAAAGGTGTTTGATCAGACACGCAAGTTTAATAAGTTAATTTGACTTGAGGATTGTACAATGGTAGCAGAAGAAAATATTTTAGTAATGGTTGAATAGTTAGTTTGATAGAGAATATATTGGACCTGCCCCTCTACCCTTCTCCAATTAAATACAACATGTTCGTCAGCAGTAAGGTTTGAACCCAAAGATAACTTCCAAAACCTCACGACATAAAGATTTCGAGAATCACTCCCCAGGGGATAAACACCATGTCTGGTAGATCTAAAAGGTACAGCATAGCAAAAGCATATACTTTATTAATGTCAATAATAGATATCAGCTTACCACGATGGCCAGATAATGTGTGAGCAAATGCACCCGAAGAAATATCACAAAGACGAACTTGAACATCTTCAGTTCCAGCAGCAATTAACATGTGTGATGTTGCCACCGGAGACATGGCAGTATTGTACACTTTTCCAGGCATTTTGAAATTGACTACCACCTAAAGAACAATTGAGGAAATCCAAAATTAGGCAAGAGACTTGTTCAATAAAAAGAAAAATAAGCAGAAAAACTACACTTCAGTGGAGTATAATAAGATGGTCAGAAAGCAACACTACCTGTGTTGTATTAGTATCCCAGACATTAACATAATGATCATAAGAGCCTGTAATAAAAAGTCCCGTATCAATCGGATACCAGTTGGCTGTGGAAATGGCATATTTGTGGCCCTGCTCATGTTGCTTGTCAACCAAAAGTATGTGTTTATGCTTTGCAATCAGACCACTCTCATCGTAATCAGTTGCACGTTGGACATCATAAACAGCAACTGATGCATCCGAAGCAGAGGATAACAGATATCGTCCCTCTGTCAAATCAACCTGATTTTGTGATCACAATAAATGTACACAAAGGTACTTTTAAAATAATGCAAGTTCCATCTACATACCTCAACCAGATATAATCTGGCAAAATTATCTAAAATAAACATAAAGATAAATGAAGATAACTAAAAAGAATTCAAACTTTAGTTTCATGTACTACTCTGAATAATCTAAGTTGCTCGGACTCTTCACTTTTGGTGCTGCACCTGTGTTGACACGATGTGGGTATGGGATCCTTACCCGACTGCTCAACAGGTTTTATGGATACTTTGACCAAATTTGAGGGAGAAATTTTGGACAGATTCAACTATTTTTATAATCAAAACAAAACCTAAGTTGAAATGGAAGAAAATGAAATACCTTGTATATATAAATTTCTATTGCCACTCCCTTCCCTTTTATCTCCTTCCAAGATTCTCCTCTTGATCATTATTTTCTCCTCGAGTTTTCCACATAATATCTCATAATTTAGATTTTGTAACTCTATGTTTAGCCGAATTCCCAAACCCGTATCCACACAAGGATCCGTATCCGAATCTTAAAATTTAGAACATAGAGGATCCGACCTCTAGATCTGCACCCGTATCGGATACCTGCACCAGAGTCCGAGCAACTTAGAGACTGATAGCTAAAGCCTTAACTTCCTGACAGGCATCAAACCAAGCTCATAATCTGACTTTCTCGAGAAAAAAAAACTGTGTGCAATTGAGACCAAGATTACCATATCCACAATCTTTTTCTGTAGTGTTACATTTGTCTGAATTACTTCTCCACAAGTGAATCCCAGTTCACTTTTACATTTCTATCATTCTATGGGTTAACCATATGTCACCAAGTTTTTCAAGCGGAGTTTGTATTTTAATATTTAAGTAAACATGTTCGAAATGACCAAGGGGCAGAAAGTGTATTCTCATCTCGCGTTTCTTTGTAAGGTATGAAGATGCAATTGACACGAATGCAAGCAACATGCACACTATAAGGCACCAAATATAAAAGGGAGTTAATGGTTTGAAGCAAAACAGAGATACTCGGAAACAGCACAGCATCAACTTCCATTAAGCTTAATTTTAAATTTATGCTTTATGTGGACCACTACATTCTATTAGCTTAGAATTTTCTTGGAGCTAATGCCAATCAATTCAACCACCTCAATCACAAAATACTCAGGTTCAGTTATTTGAATCATCAGCCTCTATATGATCTCTTTAATCCCATTCTTTGAAACTAAAATCTGTTTGATGTATGAATTACGTTAGGATAGCACATGGGGATGAGTTACAATAGTTGATTTATCAACATTTCAATATGGAACACTCGGAGTTAATGACAGTCATAGAAGTTGGAAAAGTTTTTTTTACAAGACAGAAAAGTTGGAAAAGGTTGACATTGCAATGAAACTTGCCTAACTAGAAACACGACCTTAAACATATTAGACTTATTCTCTGTGATGATCTTATAAATTCCAAAGAAAAAACTTAACTATGTGTGTGTTTTAATTTATAGGTCACTCTTCAATTCGGGACGTTAAAAACATGTTAAACACCATCCATTTCTATCCAACTTTTACATGTCGTTTGGAAGTGATTTCAAATCATGATTTCAAGTTTTTTTTTTTGACAAAGCAATCATGATTTTAAGTCTACATTTGTTCATCACATTTTGAAACAAAACTTCAACTTTAAATTCCAATTTCAATCCCAATTCACCTCAAAAGGTAGAATTTCAACTTCAAATTTGTGATTTCAAATTTTCTAAAATTCAAAATTTATCCCATAAAACACACCAAATATAAGTTGGACCGGAAAATAGGAATCCTTTGTTAATCGTTAATTTATGTAGGTGCCCTCGTTTGGTAAGATTTTACACTCCATAGTTTCAAAGTAGAAACTTGAAAATTTGAGTTCCTCAACTTGTGACTTTTGGAATTTCAAGTTGTGTTTGGGCACGCATTTTACTTGAAAAAAATTCAAGTTTGTGAGCAAAGTCCCAAACCCCCCCCCCCCCCC
>NC_028648.1:79579719-79588233 GCF_001406875.1 Solanum pennellii | reverse complement strand
CCCCCCCCCCCCCAAATGGTCTTTTGGGAACTTAAAACTACTTAAAGATCAGATTTTGAAAATCCGATCAAATTTCATGGTCGTTCCCTATAGATAAATTTTCAAAATCTATGGTTAAACGCTAGCTATAAGAGTAGACAGAAGTTATGATAGTTTTAACAAATTAGTAATTTTTCATGCTAGCACAATTTGATTTCAAACCTTTGTGTACAAAACTTCTAACCAAACACAATTTCAACTTCAAATCAACCTTCACCCTAATCATAAACTTCAAGTTCATATCCAAATCCCTACTTCAAAAACTGAAAATACAGTAACAACATTCACCTACTAAATTCAAATCATATGTAGATCCGGTTCATCAAAAAGAAAGGAAATGAAATGTGACCTGAAGGGAGTTGACGGAGCCACGGTGAGGAGAAATGATATCTTTGTAGTTGGAGAGTTGAATAGAAGCGATTCTAGCCGACTTAATACGATTGCTGAATAAATTAGGGCGAAGCTTGCCAAATTCTCTGTCTCCGATCTCCTTCCACATCGTCCTCGCATCCTTCCCAACCAATTTACTCCTTTCTAAATTACCCCAATCACAAACACCCAAAAAAAGCTATCTATACTTACCCAAATCAGCTCTGATTCAACCAAAAAACTGAAAATTGAATGATCTAGTGATGAAACCAATCTTGCCCTTTGTTGTTTCTTCTGAACATTTCCTCAAACAGTTGGTGGGTGTTCTTCGATTTTCGATTTGCCCCCTTTTTTGTGCAGCCCTAGCGCCTGGCGATGAAACCCAATGTGAGAAATGGATAAGTACAAAGAGGGATTTTGCAGAAAGGCCAAAACGATGACAAGATGCCTTCGTGGAGAGGTACTATTCACCTTTTCTTTAATCTTTTTTTTTTTTTTTGAATAAGAGAGTCTATTTTGGGTGTGTGTACTTGTTACAAAAGCGAAAATACGTTTCACAAATGATATTATAAATTAGTACAAAGTCTGCATCCGGATAATAGTAATTAAGATTTGATAGTATCGTAATATTATATTATTTTATTTCGGTATATTGAATGTTACATTTTGTATGAAACGTTTGATTCTTCTTTTTTGAGTACTTTTGATCTTGATATCGATTTGTACCTGAATTCGAGGGGTTTAAAGATTGACCTTGAGTTGTGTTTGAAATCAAGGGTTTGAAACTTAGATTGCATAGAAATTTATTGTACTTAATCCATTAGTTCTTTCTGCCTTCTTGATGTGGCGTAGTTTCGTTCCTGGCCGAAATATGAATATTTTTAATCATAGATAAACAATTTATATTTCACGCGGAGGGGGTTACTAACTAGCTCTTCCCCTAGCCAGAACATGACACATGTATATATGACACATTTTTATTGGCGTCTAGTTTAACTAGGCATATTGTGTCATTTTAACTAAGATCCAATCAATACTTGGAACCAAGCACCACCTCCTCCGCAAGGACGCAATCCTCGACTCAAACTCAGAGTTCACCCCACCCCCACCCCCACCTCCCCCATCCCCCTCCTTTCTCTCATTTGTGATTCAGGGCGTGATCTCTAACCTTCGACCTTAATCCCAAACCCAACCCTAACTCGAGACCTAACTTGACTAGGACTCGAGACACAATTTCGGTTCTAGTCCGATGCCCAACCCTGACTAGAGATTTAATTTGACACTAATTGAGACTCGAGATACAACACCGATCCTAGGCAAAGACCTAAAACCCAATCTTAACTTGAGACTCAACATCATCGCAAACCTAACCCAAAACCTAAGATTAACACTCTCGACATGCTACCAGTTTTAATCTGAGACTTGATTCTGACTTGAGACTCGAGCCATAAATTTTACTAGGAACCTAAGACTTAAGCCCCGCACCGACCATGCACCCGAGACCTGGGCCAATCTCTGACCCTTACCTCAGACCCAAGCTGCTTGCATTTGGCTAATTTAATTATTACTTTAGAAAATAAATTATATTGGATTGACTAAAATCAGTCCAATATAAAATTATCTTGTGCTAACTCATAAAAACCATCAATTTTTAGCCATATTTAACACCGGTACTTGTAGCCAATGATCAATGAGCTATTCAGTTGGTACTTGTACCCAATGATGTATGAGGTATTCAATTAGATACTTTTGATGTCTATTAAGATATTCTACCATTAACGTAGTTCATAAAGTAAAACTAAAATATCTTTTTTTTACGGATGTATCAATATATCTATAATCAATGTTATATTTTAAAAGAGATGAAAAGAACATACCATGGGTACCTTGAACTTCAAAAAAATATGAGTACAATTCAAATCCATTCAACACATATGAAGCTAATATTGGTACAAATATATTGTTCAACTAGCTAGCATTATATATGTAGCAATTAATGCAATTCTTTTCATGTAAAAATATGATCAAGGATTTACAAGATTTACAAATCAATAAAAAAAAATTGTAGTCACAAAAAATAAATTAAAAAATGATGATCTTGATTAGCTGCTGTTACATATGGACATGTTTCCTAGCAACCAATTTATGATCTTTTGGTCCATTCATTACACTTCTTGGAAATATTGGCCCTTCACATAATATTACATTTTCTTCACTCAATTTTTTCACATGCCTCCTCTTTGTCCTTCTTGAGCTAGCTTTTATGATCGGAATAACGTACCATCCAATTGATGTACATAATATCGCAAAACACCTCCCGTAAACAGCTAAAAAAACCAATATCAAGATTATAGCTAATGGCAAGTAATAAGTTGGCTTCTTGAAATTTGCTAACCTCAAATTCCTAAAAGATTTCCTTCTTTTAGATTCCACTTTTCGTTCTTGTGAAATATTTGATGAAACCTCTTGCATAGTCTTCTTGATCATTTGCTTGTCATCATCAATGTCACTAGACGACGTCTGGTTTTTGTCCTTCACTCTGATAACAACAGGCTTGATTGAATTTGAATTCGAGAAAACAAATCGTACGAAAGAGATATCATCTGATCCTATTTGAGAATAAATTTTTTGTTTTTTGTCTTCAAGATTGGCCAAGAGTTTCGAAAATTTGTCTAGGCCACGATTAGCATAAGGATTGTATGTACTATTTTTGCTTCTTTTTGATGATTTTTTTGGAGTTGAACAAGGGCTTGATAATGTTTCCCTATCATAATCTTCACCTTCTTGATTATGATAATTTCCACTTCCACATATAAAATGACTAAACATTTATGGAAAAAAATAACATAAAAAGACTTTAGGGATTTTGGATGATTTTTGTTTTGGAGTGATAACTTTAATGTTGTTTTTAGAGACTTTTAAAGAAAAAATAGAGGGTGCAATAAGCTTATTTATAAGAGTTTATTTTGAAGACTAGATCTAAAAGAGGGGGAATATAGAAATAGTCAAATCAAAAGTGAGGGCTTTGAACTTTTCATATATATATATATATATATATATGAGATAAGGGATAACTAATCTTGAAATCGATTTCAGAATGAGTTCATCTTATGTTTGATTAAGATAAAATCGATGATTTGACTGATCCCCCAACCAAATGATCTCAATTATAAGAAATACATGATTTATAGAATTGTAATATACTCAAATATGGAATAATAATATACATGTAAATTATTACGTTGAAAATCGAATGGTTTGATACTTATTCGTTGATTTTTTATGATGATTCGTAGCTAGAAAGATCAAAAGTATGTGTATATATCAATTAATTAAAGATTAAATATGTTTTTAAGTAGAAACGATAAGGACTAAAATTAAGGATTTATCAAATTAGAAGGACCAAAATTGCTGATTGTTGCTATAAATTTTTTTTTTTTTTGGAATATTGTTGATCGTTCGACTAATTAAATTATTTTGTAAAAGAGATAAGTGTAGCACGTTGAGATAATTTAATTAAATTTTTTAGCTGTTCGAATATATTATAAAATAAAGTTTAGGTGATATTCTTGGAGGAGCAGTTTGAATGGTCAAAAATACACTACAATATTGACATGCAGTCTACTAATTATAAATTAATATCGTTAATACGGACGATGGACGATGATATATGTTTGAATTTATTTAAATTTAATAATTTTAATGTTGATTATAAAAATTTATATAAAATAATATACGAAAATTATAAGGAATCTGAAGGTTGATTTTATAATTTATAAATGGTTCCTAAAGCTTATTTCATCTATTATTCATCAATTTTTATTTTTTCAAATCGAAAAAAGCAGGTCAACTTATTAATACAAATAATAAGACAAAAAACATATTAGAAAAAGAGATAAACTTGTGGAGTTATATTATGCTTTGTACAATAAAAAAAAAAGAAGAAGAGTATATTATATAATATATATAATAAAAGAAATATAAGAAATTTCAATTCCTTTTCTCATTTTCTTTATTTTTCTCAATTTTTTCTTCCATTTTTACAAGTAGTGAGTGATGCACATCGTATACCTAACGTGCCTAAGTTATTTTGATTTTTTTAATACGTAAGTAATGAATATTATTTTAAAATATTTATATATAATCATTGATTATTCAATCTTTAAAATTGATTTTGAGATTAAAGATGAAGAGATCTATAATGATGACATTATCACAGAAATAATAATTATTTCTTCAATATCATGACTAATAACTACTTTAAGTTATTATTTGCACCTTAAAATTTGTCCTTTTCATCATATAATTAAAATTAATTTTTTTTCTCACTTGATTGGCTAAAATATGGTATCACCAAACTTTAATAATGTAAAAAAAATTCTTTACGACAAAAATGTAGACAAAGTTAAAAAGTAAAGTTATTTTATTTCAAATAATTTTACTTTATGATATTTATATAGCCGATTTCAATTAATTTGCGATAAAAATTATAGTGACATTTCAATTTATGATAGTGGGACATGTGCCCCTTTTGGATGTGTGAATTTGAATTTGAAAATGTTGATAATATATTTCAGTTAATACATGTGATGTTTACTATAAAGAGAAAATCAAAGTTGCAATTTTAACAATTGGACTTCAACACAACATGTGAACTTTGATGTCTATGCAAGTAACAATCATGACTAGTTACTACTTCAATTTATTATACGCAGTTTTTTTTTGTATTTTTACAGTTAGATATTTTCATATTTTAAAATTATAATCATTTTACCGTTTCACGACAACTCTTTCCCACCCCTTTCTCAAGAAAATCAATAACATTTTCAATTTACCCTTCGACGTAACTCGAATTCGTAAGCTATCGATTGATGGTAAAAATACTCTATCATTTGAACAAGCCTCACTTATCTCACTCGACAATCGCCAACATCTTCTATCATTACTCTCAATATAAGAAAGTCTGGTGCATAAAGATTCCACTTAGCATTTGCTATGTAAAAAATATCAATCACATTAATCTCTCTCTATATATATAAAACACAATATTTTTTTACATTTCTATGTAAGACGAATTAAAAAGAATATTATCATAGTCTTATCTCGTTATATTCTGATCACTCAACGATAACTTTTACCGTTATTCCAAGAATATTGTATTAAAAAAAGGTGTTTAGTGGGGTAGTTGGAGACTTCATAGTGGGGACAAAAAATGACAGCCAAATGTCCATATCTCAATTAGTTAAGTTACATTGCTCCTCTTTTAACTCACCATAAATTTTTTTTATCTCTTTATCTTTGCCCCAATTCTCATTTTTGCTACAAAAATCAAGAAAAGATAACTTTCTTGATAACCCTAAAAACTTGTCAAATGGCTTTTGCAGGAACAACACAAAAATGTATGGCATGTGAAAAGACAGTGTATTTGGTTGATAAATTAACTGCAGACAATAGAGTGTTTCATAAAGCTTGTTTTAGATGCCATCACTGCAAGGGTACTCTCAAGGTTTGTTCTCTTTCACTACTATGATGATAGGAGCATTTCGTTGTTTCTGGCATGCTATAGTTATTAAAGTCCCCTCGATCGTAAGAATAGGAGATTAGTAATAAGCTAGATGTTTTACGAACTATGTTAAACTTTAAGGCATTTAGTCATACTTTAATCACCCAATGAAAAGGCGTATTATGATACCATCGATGTCCAATAGCTTAAGAGGCCCAATTGCAATCATTGGAATTTGAAAATATGTCTCAAATTGTGTATAACTTTTTCATTTTTGTCTTGATAACCTTATCTGAATCAATACCTAATATCTTCCACTGTCATAGACATCAAGAAATTCTATCCACTAAGGCTTGGATAATTGAGAATAAAGCATTGCGTAACTTTTGTCTCTGCTTAAACATGAGACCTCGTAATTTTTAACCTATTTTATTGGTCAGTATGCCACACACTTGGCTAGTGGTTTCTCATTTTTTAGATTTCAATGACATAAAAAACATAGCATAAAAGAAAGTATAGATATTAGACTTGTTAATCCAATTTTCCATCTTAATTATTATTCTTTTTTAATCTTGTTTAATACATTAATTTGCAGCTTAGCAACTACAATTCATTTGAGGGAGTTTTATACTGTAGACCTCACTTTGATCAGCTCTTCAAAAGAACTGGAAGTCTTGATAAAAGCTTTGAAGGTACAAAAAAAAAAGTGCCTAATTTCAAATCAAAAAATTTTGTAAATCAAAAAATTTACTAATAGATTAAAATCTATTCCAGGGACACCAAAAATTGTGAAGCCAGAGAAAGATGAGGTAATTGATATCTATATTGCTCGGACTCTTTAAATATGTCAGATCCTCCAAGATTACACTGTTTTTGGAGGGCCTGACACGAATCTGTTGACATTTTTGAAGAGTCTGAACAAATATATCTTGATTTGTGAATCAGAGGATAATTTGTGAATACTAATCTATGTTTTGAATATTTGAAACAGAAACCACATGCAGCTAAAGTTTCAAGCATGTTTGTTGGAACTAGGGAGAAATGTTTTGGCTGCAAGAATACTGTCTATCCAACAGAAAAGGTACTAACTCTCCGTAACAATCATTCTTTATAATAACATTTTGCTATAGCAGTCAAGTTTTGGGTGGAGACGGCTTTCATGTTTTGTTATATTATATGTTATCTATAACAACATTTTGCTATAGTAGCCAAATAGTATCTGAACAAACGATGTTGTTATAGAGAGGTTAGACTGTAAGTAGCAGTGGGATCTAGAGCACAACCTACGAATTCACTAAATATCTATAGATATTTGACTATGAACTCAGTTATGTTATTGTATATTACCTTGAGGTCACCCTAGGAATCCGTAAACTTCAAATTCTGAATCCACATCTGGATGTAAAATGTGATTTGATATTGTGACTATTTGGGAGAAGGATTGCTTTAAGCTTTAACTATGTCTATACATATAAGGAAAATCTAAATTCTTGATTCGCCTCTGTCTATTAGGTATCTGTGAATGGAACACCATACCACAAAAGTTGCTTCAAATGTAGTCATGGAGGCTGTGTAATTAGCCCATCCAACTACATTGCTCACGAGGGGCGCCTCTATTGCAAGCATCACCATGTTCAACTGATCAAGGAGAAAGGAAACTTGAGCCAACTCGAGGGTGATCACGACAAGAATTCATCAGTTAGAACAACAGAAT
This sequence comes from Solanum pennellii, assembly GCF_001406875.1. Lineage (NCBI taxonomy): Eukaryota > Viridiplantae > Streptophyta > Magnoliopsida > Solanales > Solanaceae > Solanum > Solanum pennellii. The sequence continues at coordinate 79,580,608 of NC_028648.1, read as the reverse complement.
CATAAAAACTTCCAACAATATATATATATCATGTAGTTTTTCATGAATAAAGGTTATAATTTCAGCTTGAATGTACTTCCTTTTTTGTTAGCCTATTTTTCTATCAAATTGATTCTCAATCATATTATTCTTGTGTATGTTGAACTTCTTTTTGGGTTTTACTTCTTCTGTTGTTGAAAATTCTATGTTGAAACTAAGTCGATAAATGAATTAAATACGAGCATAATTCACCTCTCGTCTTGTAGTTTCACGATTTACTTTTTCATATATTGAACATATTCTGGTGATAATCTTGGATCTATTCTTGCAGGCTTGATGTAGACTAACTTAACTTGATCCATTTAGAGGAGATATATAGTTAATCGCTTCATATGATTGATCCTTCATGCAATATCCTTATTTGAGTGATACGTTGAATACCACAAGATATTAAGAATGCTATTGAAGTACTTTCCTATAAAACTATCTCATAAAATGAAAGAAGAAAAACTCTTTTTTTATGTCTTTGTAGATTTAGTTGAGAAAAAAAAGAACAAAATATTGTAATACCAAAAAAAAGAAATAAATGTGTGATATACAACCTATATACCTAATTTTCTCTCTCTCCACTCTCCCGTAGCAAGCTGTTGTCATTCGCCTCTCTTCCTAATTTTCTCGCTCGCCACTCTCCCGAGTCTCTTCTCCGTCTCTCTCGCTTTTTATACAAACACAAATGTATAAAATGCATTTGTGTTTGTATAAAGAGAGAAAAAAATTCTATATATACATATATCTTTGTTCTCTCTCTCCACTCTCCCTATCTCGCTCGTCACTCTCACTTTATACAAACACAAATGTATACATTGCGTTTGTGTTTGTTTAAAGCGAGATAATTTATATATATATATAT
>NC_028648.1:79541804-79579179 GCF_001406875.1 Solanum pennellii | reverse complement strand
TATATATATATATATATATATATATATATGTTCCTCCTATACACTTATGATTATACATATACAAATCTTTTTCCTACCCAATTTTCTTTTGTCTTTCTCTCTTTTCTCATTGTATACAAACACAGTATACAATTAATTCTTTTATATTTGTATATCGAAACAGATTATACAATTATTTTTTATGTATAGCGAAATATGCATAACAATATTCATAGCAAACATAAAGTTTGCTATGTAGCCTAATTATGCTAACTACATCTATAACATATAAATATAATTTTTAGGAAAAATTATCAAACTAGTCACAATTCCTAACTTAATTAGTAAAAACATCTACACTTTAAAATAATTATTGAAAATGTCAAAATGTCAATTTTTAGAAAATAATTTTGTATTCAAATTTTATTTCTCAAAACAGTGCAACTTTGAATCAAATTCTATCTCCATTACCCATTTACACTTCTTCCTATGCTTTAGTACCATTAAATTTATTTTTTTTCATCTTTCATTTTTCAATTTTTTTCTCTTTCATCAACTTTTCAATTTTCACCATCCTCATCATTCACTTTTCTTTTTTCTTTCTTTCATCAAAATTTCACCATTATTCACTTCATTGTTGAAGAAGAACTAATTATTCAAGTTCGTAACAATTTGTTTAGATCTATCAATTAATCAAGAAATCTCTCAATTGATAAAGGTATTTTTGAATTCCTCATTTATTTTGCGAGATTTTGCTTTCAAAATCACACATTATGTTGAATTTTCGAATTGTATGTATTGAGGATTTTCCGTCATTTTTTTTAATTTTTATGTGAGTTTGTTAACTTACTCATCAAATATTTATGTATTTCAGATTTTTAGTATTTAAAATAACTTTTGTCAATTTTTTTATGATTTGTTTTTATATTTCAAATTTAGTAGAATCCACATTAGCATTTAGGTATGAGTTGTTTCGCAAAAAGTATTTTAAATTATTTTGAATGTTCTGTAGTTTGTAGTCAAATTTATGTTTACAAAATGATAATCAAAATACAAACCTATATTTTGATTATTTAAAATTGTGAATGAATACGAACTCAAAAATAAACTAGTTGGTATAAACATATAATGAGCAAAATAAAATACAAAACTATTTGACTGCTGCAATTAGGATGAATACATAAATAAACTGTATTTTGGCTATTTATAGTTGAGAATGAACTACGAAATCAAAATATAAATACAAAACTTTATAATATACATTAGGACGAATATGAAATCAAATCTAAATACAAATTTTATGGTATATAATTAAATCTAAATACAAACTATTTTATATACAAAGTGATACTGGGAATAAGCAAAATAAAATACATATGTAAGATGGATGAATACATATATCATGAATACATGAGTATTGTATTCTGAATACCGAAAAATTTCTTAAAAAAAGATACATAAACTTCATAACCTTAACATGATAGTCAAATAACATCATAAAATTTCAGTCATTTTTAAAGATAATTGCATAACGTCAAAATATGTCTTAGTAGAATAAACTGCTTCAATTTTTTTTTTTATGAATATTGAATTTTTAGAACAACGATGATAGGCGTGGTGAAAGAAGAAGAAAGAGATGGAAGTTGGTGTATTTTGATAAATTGCCAATTAGTTCTTTGTTTTTGAATTTTTGTAATTGATAAGATTTTTAAGCATTGTTTCTTTTAAATATTTTTCTCTCCCCTTAATTTCTCCTTTCTGTTTTTAACAATTGTTTCTTTTTTGACATTTTTACTAAATATTAAAAGTATTGACAATGAGTCCTATTAAATGTCAAAATATTGATATTTTGAAAATTTTCTCTAATTTTTGTTTTTGTTATATGTGAAAGTTTGCTCAATATTTTGTAGAAGCCCAAATGTCAAATGTTTTCACCTTTGTAAAAATATAAGCCCATGAAAGTTCGTCTTTCAGCTCAAAGTTGATCCTATTAACACCTTGTTCTACTATAATCTTCAATGTAACATCTATATTTTGTAACGAGATCGATAAATAAAGCACAGCGTCAAATAATTTTAGATGTTGAATTGTATTTATCATAATATGTTTTATCGTATGACCAACTATACGTAGCACTTTTAGGAGGAATCTCATTGGTCGTGGCAAAAGTATTGGTTATGATAGAACAATCAGACCGAAAAATGGGGACATATACAAGAAATGTCGTTTACAAAGAAGTATTAGGTAAGATACGATTGATAACGTTTGGAAGTAATGAATCTGAAGAAAAGTACATTACATGAAGCTAATGAAATTTTCATTAGATCCATTCATTTGTTGATTCGGATAAGAGACGAGACAACCATCACCATGCAAATTCTGGATAAATTATGGTACAAATAACTATTACAAATAAATTATCATAAACTTCAGCTTCAAATTCTCGGCCACACTAATGCAAAAGTTTGAAAGATATAATTGGATATTATTTAACGGTTATAAGAATCTCAAGAATAGACATACACGTGTAACCCATGTGCGATAATTCTATTATAATAAATATGTCATCAAAATAAATTAGAGAATTTAAATTACTTATTTTTTAAAGTATAACAAATGATATCCTCTTTGTAACGGAACTATATCATGTTAAGTGGAGAAACAAAGCGTGCATGTATACACAAAAAAAAAAGTTTTTTTTTTGAAATGATATATTTCCATAACGGATTAACATGAAATGATGAGTATCACGTGAAGTAAAAAATAAAAATAAAAATAAAAATAAAATATCCAAACGAAGAAAAGATTAACAACAAACACATCTTCATTAATCTGTCTACTTCATGTCAAAGGTATTTCCGAAATTTCAAACCTCTTTATTGATGTATTTGCTTCAAGTAGAAAGTATTTTAGAAACTTTAATGTCTATGCTTTGAATATGCTTTTAAAACTACTTACAAACAAATTATCGTAAACTCCAATCCCAAATCCTTGATCACACTAACGGAAGTTCTAAACATATGATTGAATATTATTTAACGGTTATGAGAACCTCAAGAATAAATATACATGTGCAAGTACGTACAATGAATCTAGTATAAAAAAATATGTCATTAAAATAAATTGGAGAATTTAAATTGTTAGTTTTTAAGTATAACAAACGGTATCATCTTTGTAATGGAACTAACAAGAAATAAGTATCACATGAAGTGAATAAATAAGTGATATACAAAAAGAGATTTTTCTAAAAAAATATGATATTTTTTCATAACAAACTAAAATGAAATGATGAATATCACGTGAAGTAAGAAAACAAAAACAAATTATCAATATGAATAACAAATAAAAACAAACACGTCTTTATCAATATGACTGCTTCATGTTAAAGGTATTCTTGAAATTTCAAACCTCTAATTGATGTATTTGCTTCACGTTGAAATTACATATTTTAGGAACTTTAATGTTATTGCTTTGAATGTGCTCTTAAAACTACTTCCAAACAAATTATCGTAAACTTTAGTCTAGATTCTCGATCACACTAATAAAAGTTCGAATCATATAAATAAATATTATAAGAATCTCAGAAATAGGCATACACATGCAGTGAATCTAGTATAAAAATATATCATTAAAATGAATTAGAGAATTTAAATTATTTATTAAGTATAACATATGATATCTTTTTGTAATGAAACTAACAAGAGATATGTATTACATGAAGTGGATAAACAAAATGTGTATATACAAAAAGAGAAAAGTTTTAAAAAATGATATTTTTCGTACTGACATTAAATACTAAATATCACGTGAAATGAAAAAACAAAAATAAAGTATCAATACGAATAAGAGGTTAAAAGCATCACATCTTCATCAACATGTCTTCTTCATGTTAAAGATATTCTTAAGATTGCTTCACGTAGAAAGTATTTTAGAAACAATTAATGTCTATTTAAGAAAAATGTTTTTACTTGATACCTTAGTCCCAAATCAATAATTTTTTTAAAAAAATAAATTCAACATAGTCAAAATATCATTTTTTTTAAAAAAAATTAATTATAAAATATTACATAAATTAAAACAGAAAAATATCTTGATCACTTTTAATATAATTTGTTTGGCCTCATACTAACACACAACTTTACATCTAGTATACATGTATAAAAAAAAAGACGTATATATACCTTTTAACTTTGCGATTTAGAGCTTGTCAAATTCAAAGCATCATTACTATCTCAATATTCATTTAACCTAATTCAAATATAGCATTAAACATCGACATTTAAAAAATAATAATACATATATACCAGTCATGTTAACAAAACCTAGTGTATATATATTTCGCCGTCTGGTTATAAAAAAAGTGGTTCATATATATCGTAAAGTGGTTCGTATATACTCCGCCTCTTATACAAACGTGTCACGTCTCCTTCGTCTTTTTCGGAAAAAGAAAAAATAAAACAAAAGTTTCATCAGTTAAATTGCAGAAACACTCTAAAGTGATTCTACAGTTCAACAGCTTTTTCGCCATTTTTGTTTTCATCCACCATGTGAAGAGCTTGAAGCTTTAGCACTATTCTTGTTGATTTTGCTCAGGGAGTTTTGATCATCAATGGCTGGAATTGATCGTGTAAAGTACCCTTCTCTACCTTCGAATTACGTTACCATAGCTGAGCTGAAAGAACGATGGCTTAAAGAGAAAGAAAGGAAGGAGCAAGAAGAAAAGGAAAAACTGGAAAGTGAGGAAAAGGAAAAATACCCAGTTCTTCGGAATCATGAAAATCGCATTGTAAATGGGTGTGCTTATAGTCAAGGTTCAGTTGGTAAAAATCTGCAAAAGCGTGAAAATCATAGTGGGAAAGGTTGGCGTGAGGTGGGTTTGATTGCTAAGGAACCCAAGTTGAAGGAGGTTAGGATGAATGGTTCAGTGGTTGAAGAAGGTGTTGATAGAGCAAGGGGAAAAGAGAAAATGGGCTGTTTTGTGAAGAGGGGAGCTAGGGTTGAAAGAGATGGATCAGGAGATATGGCTAAGGTTACGATGATTGATGTGGAGGAGGAAGAATTGATGGCTGTGGTGAGTGCGGGAAGGGGTGGAAAAGAATCATCTAAGGGTAATTGTAAGTGGAATAGCGGGAATCAGGAGGTTGAAGAAGTGGCTACTGTTTGCATGGTGGAGGTTGTAGGAGAAAGCAATGTTGATAGGGAAATTGCAGGGGGGGAATGTAGAGTTGGGTATAGGGGGAAGAAAAATAGCTGGAATGCGGAGCAATCAGGACAAATACAGAATGCAGGGAAGGAGAAGGTTTTGGTTGATGTGACTGAGAAGGTGAGAGTGGGAGGTGCATTTCGTGCTTATGGTGATAAGGAGGTGGCTTCTGTTTGCGCGGTGGAGGTTGTAGGAGAAAACAAGGTAGATAGGGAAATCACAGGGCAGAATTGTGGAGTTGGAAATAGGGGAAAGAAAAATGGTGGTAGAAAGATGGGTGTTAAGATTGGAGAAGTGAGTGATAAAGCAGACAGTGTGGAGCAATCAGGACGAAAACATAATGTATGGAAGGAGAAGGTTACAGTTGATGTGATAGAAAGAACTAATGAGAAGGTGAGATTGAGTGGTGCATTTCATGCTTACAGTGATAAGGAGGTGGCTTCTGTTTGCACGGTGGAGGTTGTGGGAGAAAACAAGGTAGATAGGGAAGTTGCGGGGCAGAATTGTGGTGTTGGGTTTAGGGTAAACAATAATAGCTGGAGAGAGGTGGGTAATAGGGTTGGAGAAGCGAGCAATAAAGCAGACAGTGTGGAGCAATCAGGACAAAAACATAACGCAGGGAAAGAGGTGGTTCCAGTTGATGTGAAAGAAAGAACTCATGAGAAGGTGAGAGTGAGAGGTGCATATAGGGGAAAGAAAAATAGCAGTAAACAGATGGTTGATAGGGTTGGTGAAGTGAGCGATAAAGCAGACAGTGTGGAGAAATTAGGACAAGAATGCAATGCAGAAACGGAGAAAGTTTCAGTTGATTTGAAAGAAAGAACTAATGAGAAGATGACAGTGAGTGGTGCATTTCGTGCATATAGTGCTAAGGAGGCCGAAGAAGTGGCTACTGTTTGCACAGTGAAGGTGGTAGAAGAAAACAAGGTAGATAGGGAAATCTCAGGGAAGAAACATAGAGTTGGTTTTAAGGGAAAGAAACCCAGCTGGAGAAAGATTGGTGATAGAGTTGGAGAAGTGAGCGATAAAGCAAACAGTGTGGAGCAATCAGGCCGAGAATGTAATGCAGAAAAGGAGAAGGTTTCAGTTGATGTGAAAGAAAGAACTAATGAGAAGGTGAGAGTGAAAGGTGCATTTGGTGATAATAAGGAGGTTGAAGAAGTGGCTACTGTTTGCACGGTGGAGGAGGTAGAAGAAATCAAGGTAGATGGGAAAACCGCAAGGAAGAAACGTAGAGTTTGGTATAAGGGAAAGAAACATAGCGGGAGAAAGATGGCTAATAGGGTTGGAAAAGTTAGCGATAAAGCAGACAGTGCGGAGCTATCAGGACAAGAACGAAATGCAGAAAAGGAGGAGATTTCAGTTGATGTGAAAGAAAGAGCTAATGAGAAGGCGAGAGTGAGAGGTGCATTTTGTGCAAACAGTGATAAGAGCAAAGATGTACTGATATCAGAAGCCGGTCTGAATAGGACGATTGAGGGAGATCTTGGGGATTTATCATTGACTAATAGGAGGTATGGTCATGGGAGATCGAGTGTCAGGGTGTATGGTGGCAAGTCATATGGGAGTTCCAGAAGGTATGATGTGCGAAAATTTTTGAAGCAGAGGGATAATAGCTTTGCATGGATTAAAAAGGGGGAGTCTTCAAATGGCAATGTTGCTGAAATTGAAACGCAGGTAGCTAATTATGCTGGATTCCCTCTTTGAGTTCATCTACATGTTGTTTTCCTTTTTCTGATAAGCTGTTACTTAATGTGTTCTTTTTGTTATTAGTGAATGCATTCTTAGTGACTGTGTTTAGCTATAAGAACACTTTATGAAGTGATGAATTAGTGAGCAAATGCAAGAACAAAATAGAATGAGAAGTAAGAATTAGAAATGTAGAAATAGAACACTGTTATTGTTTCTTACCATTTATAAGGAACTTGTACTAATACAAATAAAGAATATAGAAGGGGATTACTGCACAGTGCATACCGCTCTTTTGAAATTTCATCAGGCTGCATCATATGACATGTGAATTTGTGTTTAGTTATCATCATAAGATTTTTGCCGAGAGAAAGGGTTATATGTGTTTAGTTTTCATCTTAGGATTTTTGTTGAGAGAAAGGGTTGTATTAAAAGCCATAATTTGAAGAGGATTAAGTTGTTTTGACAAAGCAGTTTAAATTTTGGGATGTTCGAGAGAAAGGGTTTAAATTTTCTCTATTCAGGTTGTTCTACCTACTCCAGCATTTTAATAGGAATAATCAAATTGGGTCAAGAGTTTGAAGAAGAATGTTCTATTTTTATTATTTTTGCAAGATAACTGGAGTATGAAATAAGCAATTGATTTAACTGTAACAATCAAGTGGCACATACTAAATGGTGGACGCAAGATTTACATCTAAAACAAAAGTAAACCTACTATATTGATGCTGAAATCTAAAATCTGAAATGCTTGTTGAAAGATCACAAGTTGAAATTGAACTTAAAAATTACTTGTTGTCCTACTCAATATACTAGCTTTGCTGTTCTTTTTCTTTTTCTGATTGTCAGCTTTGCTGTTATTTTTTTTAATTGCTCTTTTCTTTGACAAATATGGCCTCTTTTTATTTCTGTTCTTATTCCTAAGGCATGTTGCGGGGTTTCTCTTAGGGGATGACGGGAGGTCTTGGGACAGGCATTTTGTCCTCATAAAGGGCTGCTTAAGGATGCTAATTACCTAGCTTAAGAAAGCTAGTAAGTGGTTTCAAAGGGGTATTGAGGGGTTCTCATGGAAGGTGGGAAAAGGTGTCAGGACAGATATGTTGTCCTAATTAATGGCTGCTCAAGGTCATTTATAAGTATAACCTAGCTTAATAAGGCTAGTAAGTCGTTTCAGAACCAAAAAGAAGTTGTTATACCTTTAGCAGGCCTAGTGAGTAAATGATACGAGAATACTAGTATGCCAAATATTTATTGAGGTATCATTCTATTATTCCCCCTCTGTTTTGACAGTGTTGTTGTGTTGGCTAAAACATGGACTTTTAGTGTAAAAACTGACATGTTAGCAATAAATTCTTCAAATTTATCTTATTTTAAAAACACCAAGTAATTTGATGTAGCAATTTGAGATGTACCGAAGTGAATTTCTTTTTGAGCAGAACCTCAGAAAATATTCTTTATGATTGTCCCTTCCTCCCCTCGGCTTTGGCATTTGGTTTGTCAACCAGCTTGACAACTTTAGATCATTAAGCATCTATATTGGTGGAGGAAATAGGCTACTGTCCTACCGTTTTTGTCACAGTTCAAGGATAAGCTCACATTTCATGACCAAAGCCCCTTTATCTCATGAATTTCTTCTAAGCCTCGAGCTTTGCTAGAGGCCCCCAAGTGCGTCAGTCCTGATTACTAAATCGATCTAATATCTTTATTTACTACAAAATTTTGTTGGGTGAAGGAACTTTTTCAAATTTTTGCAATGTCCTTGAGGTAGAGCTCTTTTAGTTCTCAAATGCTTATTGGTCCTGGATGTGCTGGCACTCTATAAATTTGGATAGCAACTTCTTGGCCCCTTGTAGGATTTCTCTTAAGGACCTTACTTGTTTTTCTTCATGTGAATGTCAATGGGAAAAAACAAACAGCTAAGTTTCCATATTTTCAGAGTTTTAGGAGTTCAAAGGCTGTATTGGATATTCTAATAAAGAAGTCATATGCATATGAAGATATTTAACCGTATCAGTAATTTGTACTCTCTTTGTTTCAAGTTTTCAACTTATGTGACTTATTTTCCTTTTTAGTTTGTTTTGAAAAGAATGTCGCTTTCTATATTTAGTAACTCTTTAATTCCAACATTTCACATTGCATATTTAAGGCCACAAGATTCTAAGGACATTTTGCTACATTATATACATCTTTAGTTAAGGACCACAAGATTCATAAGTCTCCCTTGCTTGCTTAAACTCCTCCAGGTCAAAGTCAAAGTAGACACATAAAAATGAAGTATAGGGAGTAATTGTTTTCCTGATCCACGTAAAAGTATTGGTTTAATCAGCTGAACAGTGTGATTCGAAAATTCTAGCTAGTGGCTGGGAGCACAATGGCATTCGATTACAGTGAGTGATGATGCTTGGGGTCTGATAGTGGAGAGCCAACTTATAAAGTTAAGGTTACCATGTGAATGTTTAGCAGTAAAGAGAAGGCAACTACTAAATTTTCTCAAGATATATCTTTATGAACTTATTAAATGTTGAAGTGTAAAAGTTTAATTTTAATATTAGGGGCTTGTATCCCCTCCCTACCCTGCCCTATTAGTTTGCCTATGTTTGTGGCTTTTTCACAGATGATAGTCCTATTGTTTGATTATACTTGGTGACGGTTATGTTTGGTTTCTACTGATTATCATATTGTTTTCTCTTAGCTTACACTTGACTGAATGTATAATGTACCAATTGCATATGCTTTATTTTGTCAGGTTCTCTCTTTTCTTTCCAACACTTGCATTTTAGTGAGTATCAGCTATTAAAGAAACTTGTCACATACAATGTGACAACTTGCTATTATATAGTAGCCCATATTGAAGCATCATGAAATTTGTGATTACTTGCCAACATAGAGAATGTATGTTGTGTTCGCTTAGTCTCTGCAACTTCGTGATGTTACACGATAAGCTAAGCATAGCTGTAATTCCTCTTCGCTTATTTTTCTGAATATTTACCTTCTGTTTTGCTGAAACTGTTGTTTTCATCTGTTAGGGTTGATTTTTTCAAGCAAAGCACAAGTTGGAGTATGCTGTGCTCTCAGTCAATCAAGTCAGTTTCCTTACAGAAGTGGCTTCTTATTCATTAATTTCACCAATGCGACTTAAATTCTCATTGGAATTCAAACAACTTGTAAATTCGTCAGTAGATGTCTCGCCCAGTCTTCTGAAAGACGGTTTCTCTCCTCCCCCTTGATCCTCTTGCACTTTATATTAACTGTAAATGAAAATGCTGTCAAATCTAGAATCATGAACTATGCTTTTTGCGTAAAGGTAGTAGCCTTCCGAATGTCAACTTATTAGTGGCAGCCTCTTTTGAACATTATTTCGCGTATTCTTGTGGCTATTTATTCGTTATTTGTGGGCAACTAATGTCACCATGAAAGAAACTTCATGTGGGACTTTTTACTGGTCGCAGCAGATACTTTTTAGGGACGAGACTATTTTCTGTGACCCTCACGTCGCCACGAAAAGTCCTATGTGGTGATATTTTCACTTTGTGGCTCTTTTTAGTTGCCAAAATAGAAAATCCTTGGTGAGACTCCTTGAGAACAAATTGGATTTCAGAATCTCTTGGTGAAGGAGGATTAGAAAAGTAATTATACTTGAGGTATCTCGTTAAAAATTAGTCGAGGTGCGGGCAAACTGGCCCACGCACCATGGTTACAACAACAGATCAAGTGTAATTCCACAAATGGGGTTCGAGGCACCATGGTTACAACAACAGATCAAGTGTAATTCCACAAATGGGGTTTGAGGAGGGTGATGCGTACATAAACCATACCCCCATGTGAAGATAGAAAGTCGGTTTCCGATAGACTTTTGGCGCAAAAGAAACATATAGACAATAATAGAGAAAAAACAGTAGAAACCACAAATAGTACGAGAAATGAAGCAAAGAAACAACATGTTAGTAAAATCAAAGAAAACAATAATAATACTATTGATAAGGGAATTTAAGCAATGCTCGACTACCTACTACCTTTTACCTTAAATCCTCGACCTACATACTCATTTTTCTAACATCATATCCTTGGTCTTATCGTAGATTGGTCAAATATATCAATTTCCTTCTCTCTATTTCCAACTGTCCTATAAGAGGATAGTGGAATAGTGGTTTTAAGGATTAGTTTTATGGTGCCCTTCAATATTTTCCCAAAGCTTTAATATGTGACTCTACAATTTCCATGAACTAAAGCATAAACTGAGAGTAACAGATACAGGGGATTCATATAGCCGACTTCAAATATAGACAAAGGGATTCATACTGTCGACTTCAATTAGTTTGGAATTGGTTTCTAATTGTTTGGTAGTACAAAAATCGCATCGCGTAATAGTCAGTTGTTTCGTTCTCAAGTTATATGCTATTTCTATCATGTCAAAAATCTAACTTTAGCTCTTCTCTTGTTTTCTACCTATATTTCATAATCCATGAGATACCCTACAAATACAAATTCTAGCAATCATTCTGTGATAGAGCCACAAATGTCTTTGTCAACAATGATTGAGTGTATAATAGGAAAAAAACACCATCTGCAGGTTTGATCAATCAAATAATGAGTATTTTTCATGTATCAGTAAACTTCGAAGTTTTCATTTGAATATTAATTTCTACCACCAAAATCGCACTGTTATATACATAAAATCCGTTCTCATTTAGCGTAATTACATGGTTTGAGTACGGATTTTCGACTAAAACTATTGAGTTCTGTCAAATCCGTACCTATCACTGTGACTCCACCCGCGCCAGCAGAGTGCATGTGCATATATATTAAGCTAAGGGACCAAATGAGTCATAAAGGATACCCTACAGCAACCCCATGACCACTCAATTAAATGTTTTCATACCATAAATTTGGCCTTATATGGGCAACTTTCCCCCCTCCTAATAAAGAACAATTAATTATGACACCTTTTCATTTCTCTCCTTACATGTGAATGGTGATTTTTTTCCACCTGAAGTCTGCAGTGATTGTGCTGAATTTCCTATTATAGTACCTTCTTCTTAACTTGTTACAGTAATCTTGTTAAAAGGGGAAATATTGTGACTTCACACTAGGAGCTACCAGATGATATTAGTACGGATTTAATTTATATCCACTGACAGTGTAATGTTGAACATTGTCTTGCTATTCAACTAGTGACTTTATAATGTATAGAAGATATTATTCTGTCAACGTATAGAAATTAAACTCGATTGTTATGCCAATAATGACTTATCATATTGTGATTTAATGATGAGCCATATGCATTATTTTTCAAGAAGTGGCATCTATGGTGTTGTAGCATTACTAGGAGATTCTCTAAAGTCAAGCAGACTAGGACAAACTGATAAGCCTATCAAAGACCTGTGCCTCCAATCATTGCCAATTAAGAAAACAATGAAGCCAAGAGATTTTGTTTCTAAATGGTCCTCTTATGTCAGCAANCTTCTTAACTTGTTACAGTAATCTTGTTAAAAGGGGAAATATTGTGACTTCACACTAGGAGCTACCAGATGATATTAGTACGGATTTAATTTATATCCACTGATAGTGTAATGTTGAACATTGTCTTGCTGTTCAACTAGTGACCTTATAATGTATAGAAGATATTATTCTGTCAACGTATAGAAATTAAACTCGATTGGTATCCCAATAATGACTTATCATATTGTGATTTAATGATGGGCCATATGCATTATTTTTTAAGAAGTGGCATCTATGGTCTTGTAGCATTACTAGGAGATTCTCTAAAGTCAAGCAGACTAGGACAAACTGATAAGTGTATCAAAGACCTGTGCATCCAATCATGGCCAATTAAGAAAACAATGGAGCCAAGAGATTTTGTTTCTAAATGGTCCTCTTATGTCAGCAAATATGTGGTCCATGAAAATGCTTCATATATGGTATTATAGTAGGAGTTTGCTCAGATTGCCGGTAGATGAAGGAGGAGTAGTTTGCTGTAAGTTGACAGCTGAGGTAATTGTAACGAAACCTCACAATATAGAATACGTCACGCTGTGCTCACTTAGACAGGTATTGACGGGCTTTTAAATGTATGTCATGGATAGTAGTAATTCATACGCAGTATAATACATATACAATCACACAAACTTGGCCTCAACTAGCAAGTAAACCCTCCAACTTAGAAAGTGCACATCTAGACATCTTAACTGGCAACTAACACTCCAACTCGTCCCCACTCCTGACGCTGATATGACACACAAACTTTCGAGGTGTCTTTGTAAGTTTGAGTGTTGAACTTACATAACGAAGGTGAGTTGAGGTATCTAAATGTGCATACTCAAAGTTAGTGTGTTAATTTGTCAGCCGAAGCCAAGTTTGAGTGTTTGTTTATATAATATGCCTTCATATGATTGACTGCAACTTGCTTGAGATTGAGGCGTCGCCTTGTGTTAGCAGTATCAATTGCCATTGGCCATGATTTATTTCTCTATTTCCCTACCCCATGACTAAGCCAACTGGCAACTTTTGATATTCTTTACAATTTTGAGGAAAAAAAGAAAGAAATGGTAACAGACAAAGCATAGGGACAAAACTAGTCTACTATTTGAGTGTACTAAGTTTGGTTGGTTCTATTATAACCTTATACTCTTCTCCTCTCTCCACTTATAAATAGACTACCAACAAAGAGAATTCATCCAATATTAGTCTTTTAATTCTTCCTTTTAAAGTACTACCTTCTCTTCTGTCATAAATAGTCTTCTGTTTTTCGTTTAAGTAACAACGCTGAAATCTTGATGGACATATCAGGTTCTGGATGTACTAGTGAGTGTGAATCTGGATGGACAATGTACTTTGATGAATTCTCATATTCTTCGGATCAATTCAATGTAGTTACGGGGAGAAGTATTTATGATGGTAGGGGAAAATCAGCATATGCAGATGAAGATTTGTCGATGGTTTCTGATGCTTCATCTGGTCCACCACATAACAATTTCCATGAGGATAGAGAATTCTGTTGTGAAGAAAATGGCAACTTCTTAGATATTTCTGAGACTGAAAATACAAAGGAGAAACAGAAAAGGAAAATGAAAGAGCAGAGTGGAAAAAAACACAATGTTTATCTTGATGATACTGCTAGTTCTCCTGTATCGAATTTCCACAAGGTAAGTTCAATTTTGTTATCTTTGAATTTCATTTCTTTAGACTCTTTTTACCCTAATGGTAAAGTTAGTCATGGGTTCGAGCCGTGGAAGCAAACACTAATGAAGCATTAGCGTAGGTTGTCTACATCACACCCCTTGTGGTGCCCGACTCTTCCCTAAACACTACTAGCATGGGATGCTTTGTGTACCATGCTTCGCTAAGACTTTTTGACCCTTTGCCAAATTTTTTCTTGTGGTGGTGGGTGGGGTGGGGGATAGGCATTGACGTTTACCTCGTGTATTCATAGCCTAAAGAAAATGACTAAATGAAGGAGGTGATGTAGCAGAGTGTGATCAAGCTGTTAGAAAAAAGCACGCCGTCTGATGACTTAATTATATTATGTCTCAACACTCACATCGTAAATGAATTATGGACAAGTTCATTCATTTACAACTGTCACTTGTGTTTTCAGGATAACACGGGTTTTTATAACGATACTACTTGCATGGAACAAGTAGCAGGCAACTCGGGAACATATTCGAAGGTATTTCTTTTTTCTATTCGTCTTCTTTGCTTTTCTACTGTCATGGCTTGTTCATTGTTTATTCGTTTTTTCAGGGTACATCTGTTCTGGGAAAACATTTTGGTTTCTTGAAAACATCTGTGAATGGGAAAGCTTCATCTGAGAAATCTGGTGCGTGAATGTAGTTAATATCTATGTTGCTCAGACTCTTCAAATAAATTGTTGTATCTGTGTTGAACCCTCCAAAAAAAAGCACCACGCGCACTTTCAGAGGATCAGATACGCACCCAACGACATTTTTTGATGAGTTTGAGCAATATATGTTGCGTAGACTCTCCTTATTACTGTCGCGCCTGTGTGTATCCTCCATAAGATGCATTTTTTGGAGGATCCAACACACATCCAATGACATTTTTGGAAGAAAAAAAAAACCCTATGTTGCTTGATTTAATTCTCAAAAAACTATGTTCATGCATGTGATAGACATTTATGAAGAGCCCGAGCAACTTAGGGTAATATCTATGTTTCTCGGACTCTAAAAAGAAAACTGTCTCACCAGTATCAAATCCTCCAAAAAAAAAAGCATCACTATTGGAAGATCTGACACACACTCGATGATATTTTGAAAAGTCTAAGCAATCTAGGTTTAAAATAAAGATAAGTTTCAATTGAATATTGTTGTTTAAAATAAATTATTTGACTTTGTTCATCTTGCAGGTGTTTTGAAGGGAAGAAAGAGAGGATAAAAACTGGACAATTTGTTTTTTTTAATCCTTCTTCTAGTTATTTTTTCCTGTCTATGTAGTGGGAAACAACCTCAAAGTATAAATTTGAAAACAGAATAAGAAAATTCTGTTTTTTTTGTTTTTTTTTTTTGAAATTTGAAGTTGTACACTTTTTTTTCAATCTTTCGGTGTTCGATATGCATATTAGGGTTCGACTAAATACGAACTCGTGACTCACATATTGTAGACTCATTTTGGGAGTTATGCTTTCAAGAGGTTTTCTTTCATTCTCAGTAGCTCGAACCCGAGTGGAGTCCTAATCATTTCACTACCATCCATGAAAATTTCGTCTTTATTTTAAATGAGATAATTAATTAATTAGTTTAATTAGAGTTAGTAAAAATAATTCTTCTACCCCACCATCACCATTCACCAACCCACCACCACAAAAAATGATTTTTTTTTATTTCTTATGGTTCAAATTATCAAGAAATACTTGTATAAATCTATTCCTTTTACAAGTTGCATTTGAAAAATAGCCATCATGAAGAAATGAAAGAACTTCTATCGTTAAATTTGTCAATAAATTTCATCGAGACATTCAAATTATATGATCTGTTTTAATTGAATATCTGAACATATGATAAAGCACCTTATTTAAAAACCACAATATTCTTTTGTAAACCTCAAGCATAAATATTTATTTGCATCCGATATTTAGTGTCTAATAATTCTAAAATTCCGATATGTAAATTTCAAATTTTGATTCCGTTTTCTTCTATACAATGTAACAAAGACAAAATGAATGATAAAGATTGATCCATATTAAGTCTCATTTTCTACCAAAAAGGGACCAGAAAGGTACAAACCCACCTTCTATCATGACAGCTACACACTATAAATGTCATCTATATATATATATAAAAAACTATATAATATAAAAAAATATTTTGTCCAATTATTGATTTTGTCCAAATCTTTATTGGTCATATGATCCTTACAATTGCCATCCATATCTTGGAGAGTGACATATATAGTTTTAGGGGAAAAAAAACAAAACTTTCCAGCTATTGTTCCTAAGTGCTGACAATTTTCCCTAATTTCATACTCCACTTTAATTAATTCTTATTACTAATATTATCATCATAGAATATAATTGGATTATTGCATAAGTGGAATGTTTTATTGGAAGAGAATAATGCAATTATAGTATTATTGCACTTTTTTTTAAAATAAAGATAAGATCAGATGAATCTATATCATCTCAATTATTTTATCGAATACTTATTATTTTTTATAAGTATAGTAGTTAGGTCGGAGTATTATATTTTTTTTTATATCTTTTTGGTTGCATGCATGTGCCCTTTGTCCCTACTAACATTATGAAATAAAAGAGATAATTTAAATTTGTTTCAAACCTATTGTATTTGAAAGATAAAGAAATATTGTTTATATATATAAATAAATATTGACGTTTTTGTAATTCGAATAGACCCTTAATTTCACAAAATATCTAGCAAACATGTATAAAAACGATACAACAACCAAAATAACGATAACAAAATAATAATAATGCAATAATAATCCATTAAAGTCAAAAGATTCCAGACATAAAATTTTGTCCATATTATGTTAAGAAAATTGAAAAAGTTTATAAATATATGTAGAGTTAGGCCTAGCAGTTACTTCCACACAATCTTTTAATTTGTTTTGTGTCCAATTATTGAAATTATTTGTGCCCACACGTGCACGTTTAATTTACACTAAGATATGATCAAATGTTTCAACTTTCAACTTATATATCTATCGTTAAATTTGTCAATAAATTTCATCGAGATATTGAAATTATATAATTTGTTTTGGTTGAACATCTGGACACATTAAAAATATGTTATTCGATACTATTCACTTAATTATTTTATTATATGTTCAATGCTCCATTAAACATATTATAATTCAAGTGTTTATATATTTCGTAAAAAAAAAAAAATGTTCATTTGAAGTAGTTATAATTGGCTGCATGTTTTGCGTACTAAAACACACCAAGATACTTCATTAGTCAAATCAGCTTGGAATAATACCTCAAGCTCAAATTAGTTAGATCGACGTTGATAAAAGATAAAGAAATCTACTCAATATATACGAGAAAGTCACTTACACAATTTAATTATTATCTTTTTCAAATTTTACTTGTTAACGATATTCACTTCTATTCAAGGAAAAACACTCCTTATCAAGAATTTTTTTTATATATTGACGGTTTAAGCCCGTGACCTCTATTTAAAGAAGACTGACGTTGAAAATAATGAATCAACATCTCCTCTAACCTTTAGCCTTTCAAGTCGATAATTTATTTAAATTTTGAATCAAGAGAAGTGAATAAATCATAACAAAATAATTTATCTGTAATAACTAATAATAAGGTTTTTGATCCAAGAAATGAAATCGAAAAGACGAAAACAATCTAGGTAAGTATCAGACTACGTACCCACAACCTTCACAATAAAAGAAAATGACTTTTAACATTGCAGATCAAAATGTTTGTTTCAAGGGGCAAAACTGATTTGATACAGAAACTTGGAAGAAGCAATTGATACATGAAAACATTAGTCGATATGTGAAGAAGCTAACGGAGACTTTGTAAAGCTCACAAGTTATATTTACAGGTCCACGCGATTACCATAGAACTCCTGCAGATGAAGTGAAGCTATACTGAAACTTGAGAATTGATTTCAAACGTTTCTGCACCAAAACTCCAACTAACAACAAAGAAGAATCTATTGAGTGAGAAAAGGGGTTGAATACTCCCAACGAAACATTCCCTAGTAAGTTGTGTAACAAAAACTGTGACAAGAGTTATGTCCCAAAAATACGTCTGTGAACTGGTTGAGCATCAAGAGTTTTAACCACTTGAATCCAAGGTTTGTCTATGATCAAGGTGGAAGTTTTCGAAAGATGTCCAACAAATAAAACAGGATCCCTGAAAGCACAGAATTCAAAGTTCTTTCTACCGATTTGTTTCAAATCTAAGGCGTTCCCTTTCAACTTGCGCTTTAACGTCCCATTTGCAGGAGAACTATTATGTAGCTTCTTTAAAGCTAAATCTTGACTATTAGCTAAATCAGTGTCGTCTTCATCACCAACTGGCAACCCAAAGTCAATCAAGCACATTGCCCTACATAATAAAGCCATAAAATGTTAATCATAATGCAACTAGGTTTTTTGAATTTAAACAGATAGATAACTCGAGAAAGATCCAACAAACTGAGAAGGAATATGCAGGAAACAGGACTAGTTCTTGGTCAACGAAATTTCTGTTGGGCCACTGAAAGGTATACGTACTGAAGCATACAGTGCTTATGCATTATAAATCACCAAAAAATATTAAAGCAATAGGATGTTCCTTCATAGTTAGTTGTATGTTCAATTGAGCGCTTCTAAGAATGACTTGGACCAGCATTAGGTTGGATAAGGAATTCAATTTCTTTCTTTTTTATGATGTGGTGTCAGCCCCAGTTTGTGTCGACCTCAGCTATTCCATGGGGTACCTGTTACCTTCCACCAACACAGGTATCCAGTAACTATGCCTACCTAGTACTTTTTACTCTACATTGGATGTGAAGATGAGACCGCATGGTCCTTCCACTTCATTCCACTAGGCACACCCTCGGGTGCAGTCATGCAGATAAGGAATTATGTTTCTTAACACAGCCAAAAAAAAGAAAAAGAGAGAACTTTCAGCAAGTAATTACTTTAAACAATCTCATCAGCTATAATGACTGAACCACAGCAATCCGCAGCATATCACATGTGTTGATGACTACAACTTCTGATGTGCGTTGATATGCCTAGGTGCAAATAAAAGAAATTTTTTTGTATCCAAACATTTAAAATGATAAGCCTAGATAAGTCCATTTCTTTATTACTTAGCTCTAATTAAGAGGCCAATCCTTGTTCTATGTTATTTACCATTCTCTAAAAAGAGCTGCCATTTCCTAATGGACCCTATCTAGTGAAGGCCTGTGTAAACTAATGCACACTAAAACAAACCTATAGTAAGATGCCACCAAATGAATTCAACCAGATAAGACAGCAGAAAACCAAGAGTAACAAAAACTCAAAAACAGCTTTGGCAAAAACTGCAAAAGACATACCTTGAACTGTAGACAATGACAGATGATGAATTAGTAGAAGGAGCAAAAGAAAGCCCGATCACTTCTCCAGGAAATTCTTGAAATCTTCCCGGCAGAGAGAATGTATTCCGGTTGGACCATTCTCCTAGTTGTTTTGCTTCAACATCAAAGGCATATACCTGGTTCGAAGATGTGGATACTATAAGCACATTGCTATTTCTAGGAGTAAAGCCACCAGCTGTAACGGGAGAACCATTCAATCTTGATATAAACCAATGTTGCCTGTTACACAATAAAATTCAGTCAGAGCCCCCAATAGGAAATACAAGATGAAGGTCCCACAAAGATATTGAACTGACTTGACAGCTCAAGTTATCAGGTGGGAAATGGGAGTTCCACTCGATAGATAAGCGTGCAATGCTGGAAACGATGTATAACATGTTTTCAATGCCAAGAACATGATAGAAGAATTTTGACCATATAAAAAAATCTCTATTGGTCATAATGAAACCTAGTAACTTATGGAGCAAACCATAAGATAGCCACAATGGAGAAATTTAAGATGGATCAGAGACTAGAGACATGTCTGATCAAAAGCCCGTACCTCTGTTTATCTAGATTAAATATATACACATCTCCAAAGCAGTTTACAGCACCTAACCATTTCCCATCTGCACTAGTGAACATTCTCGTAACGGGAGGTTCATTTGGTGGAAATTCTTCGCGTTGATCTTTACACCGAGGGGTAAAAACATGAACTAGTTCCAAGCTTACTGCATCAACCACCTAGAAGAGAAGACGAGTGTCAGAGACTATATGCATGGATGAAGTCACTAAGATGTCCTAATGCTATTAAACAAGTTTCTGAAGTCACTATTTGCTGTTATACTTACAACAGAATTTCGATTATTTAAAGCCACAGAAAAGAAAAATTAAAAAAAAAGGCTTTCAATTATCTTTCATTAGGGATATAATATAATATAATCATAAATAAACAGCAGTACCAACATGAAAAGTCATAAATATCTAATTATTTCTAACTCATTTAAAAAAAATAGAATTATTAATCAATACTATTTGCGGATTTCGGTGGCAAATAAAACTTAAAACCCTATTAACATTAGAAAAGTGCATCTGTCTATAAAATAATTTCAATGATGAGATTTTTTTTAAAAAAAAAAACCTCCTTTATACTATACTCAACAGTTCTCTAATTTCTATTATCTGTTATAATTACATATGATGAAGTTAAACAAGATAAATTGATCTGTAATTAATGATCTAATAATTTCCTTGTTTTCCCCTAGATTTGTTGATTCACAATCATTCAAGCCACAAATAGTGTTACTTCTTGTTGTAGAAGGCAAAGAAAGGTTAAGAGGCTTTTGGTTATAATCTCCAGAGGTCTATCGAATATATATCTTTGTTCCTACATATTTATTGATATATACATACACATCATGCGACTCTTCTTATCTGAAAAGTTTAACGTTATTTTTTAAATTTTTGTATTTAATAAGATAATGTACACACGACAATTTGTTCCTTTTATATACATTTATTATTAATCAACATGAGACACACGTGCAAAGCATGTCCACTTAAACAGTATTGATTACAAAAAGATGAATAAAAAACAATATTTCCATACACGTAAATGGAGACTAGGTGACATAAAATATGTGAAAGGGAGAAGCTCTGACCACTGTAGTTCTTTAAGTTGGTGTAGTTCTAAAATAGTGACTCTTGATTAAAAGGTTTCGACGTTATTACAAACTTTACCGCCTATAAACTCCCTAAATATTCAGAGAAGTTGTCATTTACTCACAGATCAGAATTGATTGTAACATAAAACATACATCATGAACTATCACCCTGCCTTTAAAAGATGAAACACATTTATCACTTAAAACTACAGAAAATAAATTGGACAACAGAATTACTTACATAGATCCTTCTGTCACACCCAGATATAATCATCCGAGAAGAATCTGCACTGAATACCATTGAATGGGCAAATGGAAGTCCCAAAGGGAGCTTCCTTTTGCTGACAGTCCATGCACTCTTGCCAGCGCCACTCTTCTTAAGTTCAAAAAGGCAGGGTCTTACATGGTCAGAATAAGCAAACAGTACACCTGAAGGAGAAATTGCACTGCATGTGATCTTCCTCGAAGTTTTGCACTTAACACGAGCCACTAGATCTGTTCTTGCAGCCCCACCAGATGGCCCGCAGCTGTCAGACACAACCCCGTTTTTCACACGAACACAAAAAATATCTATCCAGTACGAAGCCTGGACCAAGAGTAAAGAAACCTGACTGAAGGTTGTATTTACTGCAATTTGTATGGGTGGTCTCTGAGGTGAGGGACAAATATCATGTGGAGAAAATTTGGTGAATTCCTTTGCAGAGTATGCAAAAAGTTTAGTGTCATCACCACCTGAGATAAGCATCGGCACACCAAAATGTGCCCATTTATGATAACTAAACTCAAGGGCCTTCTCCTTAAAGCGCCGCTTCTTTGTCTTCTGTTCGACTATGGGTTCTGATAAAGAGAGTTAAACAATAAGTAAAACAAACCCAGAAAAAAGGGATGTCTTAAAATACAAAATTTAAACAGAACAAAGATTTCAACATCATTTTCGGTGAGCAACAGCCACAACTAAATAACGGACCTTCATGAGCAATGGGTACAGCAACTGCCAAGGCTCTTACATCATGTGTATGGGCCCTCACATGACTAACATAAACCCATTTCTTCTCGACTACAGAAGAAATGTCTCCATTGTGAGACCCCACCTCATTGGCTGAGAGCTTATAAAGTATAACCTAAAAACAGTAGCAAAACATTAGCAGCTATAAAAGCAAAGCTTATATTGAGTTCTCTAACCAATTATGGATGAGAAATTTCATATAAAATCAAAGAAGATAACAGATACAAATTAACTTATTCACTCAAAATGATTATGCAATTATTTACCATCACAGGACATCGTCATACCAAATAATGAGAAGAAATTTTTTCTCGAAAAGCTGTGGACATTTGAGAATAGCAAATTGATGGACACAGATTTGAGAAAACAGTTGGAACCAAAGATGTGGGGAAAATGATTGTTGAAAATTTCCAGTTAACAGATGAAACTCAACTGCCCATCTTCCCCAAAAATCAATTTTGCAGAGAACACTTTCGAGCAAAGTGCATTTATAATAGCACAACGCCGATACACACAATCCCTGCTTTTGCTTTTTCACCAAATTTTAAAAAAAAATAAAGAAAAACAACAATCATATAAAGTTTGGAAGAGGGGAGTATATAATTGAGTTTAATTTTATATTGGTTATATAGTTTAGTGGGTTGGGTCGGGTTAAATAGTGGAGTTCAAGGGAAATTGGGTGTTTTTGTTTGGTTGGGGGAATTCCATCCAAAATAGGGGCATCTGTACTTGCATACTTTGGTAACGACAGGGGCGTACTTGGCCGTATAGTATAACTAGGGATAAACTTAGCTAATAGAAGAAAGTAGAACGGTATTTTTGAATCCTTTTCCATATTCTATATCTTCTACTTATACAGTTATACTAACACACTTAATCCCTAATGTGTTTCTCCATAGCTCAAACTTCGCACCCTTGCTAGCTTCAACTATTAACTTACCATTATAAACATGGAACTTCATTTGGCATATTATCAGTTAGCTCATCGATATCTTGGTAAACAAGAACAGGTTCAATGAGATCCTAGAAGATTGAGCACAAATGACATGAACCCCAATAGAGAATTTTCTTCAGATAGGGAGTGTTGTTTACGTACCTGACCATCAGAACCAGCAGAAAATACTCTACTATGGCTGGGAGATGCTGCTAAAGCATTCACATCACCCTTATGACTGGAATGTGACTGTAAAAGAGTTCCATGCCGGGAGTCCCAGAATTGAACACTCCCACTACTATCTGCACTAACCAGGGTACCACATCTGCAAACAGCAGGATGGAGTTGGAAGCATTATGAAAATGGAAAATCTTAGAAAATACAAGAAGATTGTGTGTGGGGGGGGGGGAGGGGGGGGGTCACTGGGTTATCTTTCTTTCCAAAAACATCTAAGGGAAGGGGTTGTGAATTCGATCTTCACCTCAATGCAAGTAATGACCATATGCATAGATCAGATCCACTACCCAAACCTCCAAGACCCACAGTTATCCTGTAGATTTCATATGCAAGCTTGGCATCCCAACATCTTATAAACCTGCAAAGAAACAACCTCCACTCAGAATTTTCACAGTGAACACACCATAAAGAATCAATAGCCATTCTTTCGCCAACGTTATGCCTCAATTCAATTTTCATCAGAAATCAATAAGTTAATGTAGACCACATAGCCAAGTTCAAAATAGAACATACCCGTCACTACTACCAGAATATATCCTCTTTGCATCAGAACTCCAAGTGACACTCAACGTACGCCCTGTAATTATACAAATCTTAGCTAAGAAATTCTCAAAGCAACAATCAGATATTTGCGCTATGACCCTAAGGGGCAGCTGTCTCACCATTGACCTTAGGAAACAATCTTTCGTAAGACAAATTCATCTCATCCGAAACAGCGCAGATACGAACACGACCATCATCACAAGCAAATGCAATTCGACCATTTTCATTAACATCATCCACGTGAATAACAACTGAGTCATCATCCTCTTCCCCGTCACTGCTCTCACTATCGCTACTAGCACCACTTGTAAAACTAACATGACCATTCTCATACTTCTTTGGAGGATTCTGATGAAGCTGTGCATTATTGCAAGGCTCCACAGCCATCTGCCATATTGAAACACCAATAGAATCGAGCACAGCCTGCCAGCAACCATAGAAACAACAACATTACTCAACTTATCAAAACCAAATATACAGGGAAGAAAATGGATGGATGTTGAAGTACATTGACCTGGGAAGACCCAAATCCCCAATCACACAGCCATAAAGACTTATTTTATGCCAAATTCATGCAAGACACTGGAACAGCAAAGTATATTACACAGCTACAGCTAAAACAATAGCTTATAACATTATGCAGCTGGTAAGCATTTACCAAAAGTACTTGTCATTTCTGACTATGTTCCACTCGTTAAGGGAAAATAATATCAGAGGGTTTCATCTCTTTGGGTCTCTTAACACCATAAAAATGGAAGCTAAAGGTAGCTTTTTCACAAACAGTTTGAAGGAAATCCACTAATTTGTGCACTTGAAAAAAAATACTACTGTCCCACTTTATGACTTACTTTCTTTGTTAGAAAGTCCCAAAAAGAATGATACATTTCTAAATTTAGTAATAATTTAACTTTAAAATGCCCTTTTTACCCCTAATGAAATGATTTCTAAATACACAAATATCTAGGATTTATTTTAGACCACAAGATTCAAAAGTTTTCCTTCCTTTCTTAAACTCCGTGTCAAGTCAAACTAACTCTTATAAATTGGAACTTAGGGAGTAGAATATTGGCAGAGGAAAAGAGATAGATAAGATCATATAATTTTGTATAATGAGAATCACCGTGACAAAATGTCAAATTCCTTTTATGTGGTGGGTCAACTTACCTTATTTTCTATGTCAATAAAAGAAGCAGTCAAACAGTTCATCTTGTTGATTGCATTTCCACCCATTCATACATCAACCAACCATGCCTCAATTACAAACTTCTGTTACATGAATCCTCCATACCATTAAACCCAGTTCAGGTCCATTTCACACCACTGCTAAACTAAGTATACCTTTAAAGGATGAGAAATCAGAGATCATATCATACACCAGCCACCCCTCAAATGAGTATACTTGTGTAGCTAGTTCATTCCATTTCGTCAATCAATATATATACATGCACTTAGTACATCAATTCACTAGCTAGAGTAGGCTCTAATTTCTAACGACCACAAAGTAAGAAGTAAATGATGTACAGCAACGACAACAGATGTTGCTAAATTTTGTGGACGTACCTTCTGAGTCAAATCGAAAAGATCCCACTCGTAAACTGATCCATCAATGCTGGATGAAAATAACCGGCCTGCAGGTAATTTTCTCGATCCCGACTGACACCAAACTAACGAGGAAACCCTTGAATCAGGATTTCCATGTATTATCTGCACACGCATTAAAAGAAAAACTCAATCTTGTTAACAGTGACCCTAATATCTCAATCCCAAACTTGTTGAGATTGCTCATATGAATTATCACCATCTATTTTGCTCCTTTTAAACCCATTTGATTCCAAATACACCCAGTACCTGCACACATTCTAAGCTATTCTACTTCAAAAAAAAAAAAAAACTCAATCTTGTTAACAACTACCCAAATTCCAATTTTAATAATTGAAAAGGACCCTAATATCTCAATCGCGAGCTAGTTGAGATCAATTATATAAACAATTACTATCTATTTTGCTCCATATAACACATTTGATTCCAAATACACCTAGTACGTGCACACATTCTAACCTATTTTCAATTTTTTTTAAAAAAAACTCAATCTTGTTAACTACCCTAATTACAATTTTGATAACAGAAAACGACCCAAATATCTCAATCCCAAGCTAGTGAGATCTACTACATAGATCATCACTATCCAATTCGCTCCATTTAAACCAATTTGATTCAAAATACATCCGGGCACACTCTAAGCTACTTACAATTTTTTTCTAAAAAAAAAACTCAATCTTGCTAAAATCAACCCTAATTTCTCAATTCCAAGCTAGTTGAGATTGCTTAGATAAATAATCACTATCTTTTAGCTCAATTTAATCCCATAAAAAAGCACATACTAAATCAAAAAAAAGAAATGTATTCATACAAGTTGACAGTGCCATCCGTTGGAGCCAGGTGAAACAAGCCAAATCTCAAGAGAACCATCCTCTCGAGCAGCGGCGACCTGAGAATCATCGACGCTAGTAGCTAAAGCCACCACCGGCGACGGTTTCCACTCAACTGAGCTGCTTCTGTAAACTTCAAGCATTTTCCAGAAGCTCAAAAAGCAATCTTTACAAGTTTTTCAGAGAAGAGAGATGCATAAAGCATCACAATGCCCCAAATGCAGCAATGGAGGCGAGGCCAAAAGAGGGGCTAGGTTTTTCGAAGAACAAGGGTTTAATAAAGCTTCCATCAATTTTTTAAAAAATTACTAAATTTGGGCTTTTACGGGTCCACCCGGTGTAAACGGGTTGGTTAGTCAAGGAGACTAATTTTCTTACTCTTGAAGTGATACTCGGTCCGTTTATTTTTATTTGTCAACATTATTTCGTTATAATTTTGTTTGGATAAATTATCTAATTACTCAAATATTTCTATTATATGTATTAATTTTTTTCTATAGTTTTGACTTAATTACATACTGTCTCATTAATTCATAATTTCATATCAGATATCAAACGAGATACACCTGGATACACGTATATTTGATATCAAACACACTCTATAATATAGATACATAGAGAAAGGGAACAGAGAGTATGTCACATGTGTATTTCAGATACATCTAAATCACACTAAAGATATATATTTGAGATACCAAATGTATTCCACATGCATTCTGAAATACAGTTAGACAAGGAAGAAAAGAAGAGGTGAGGGAGAGAGGTGAATAATAGAGCCATATACATGTATTTTTACTTGTATACAACGTATCTAAAGCAAAGTATACCTAATTTTGACTTTGTTTATTCGAAGTACATGTATTTGGAGATCAAAATCTTGTACAAATGGTAATTTCAAAAACTCGCGAAAATTGCACATAAGTAGGCCCTAAACAAATGAGATTTGTGTTGTTTTACTTATTAATTCCTCCGATCATTTTTAAAGACTAATACTAAAAATAAATTAATATGGGTACCAATTTTAATGGTAGTATTTAAAATATAACCAACTTTGAAACTTTAATTGTTAGCCTCCTCAAAATCAAGCCTGTGCTTTTAGATTAACTTTAAATTTATGATTTGAACTTCAAATTTCATAGGACCGCAAATAAAAGTATTTTGATATGTATAGCTATTTATATGTATACTATTGCATAAATATAGTGAAAATGTCTAAAAGCATTTGAAAACTATTTTAATTTTATAGAGATTTTTTTGTACGTATCACAGTATATTCACTCTTTTTTGTTTGGGGTTATACACCTAAAAGAATTTAGTCACACAACATGGAGTCTTCTTAGTCTCCAAATCAACTTTACGCATTTTAATTAATTCACGTGATATCTATTATCTTTTTATTTATCAACGAATATATATATATAATAAATTTATCCACCAAAACTAAGGCATATAAAAAAATCAACTAGTATACTTTTCATCTCCGTCTTCATTGATCACTACGACACCCTTAATTGCCACAACAAATTCATGAACTCCTTTTTTTTTTTACACGTTAAAGATAATTTAATGTAATTATAATTATATTTTAAATAATGATGCTACAAGCTATTGTATTTGAATATCTCTCAGATGTACCTATGTTTTTGTATTACTATTCTTTTTTTACCGCACTAATCTCTTTCCACATTTATTAACCAAGGATAAAAGTGAAACTAATTACATCTTGATTTTCTAAAACTAACGACTATTTTCAATATAAACACAACACCATAAACTTTTTAATAAACATGACAACTAAAACTGAACAAAACCGATTATACTCTCAAGATAATTCAAAGGGCATATTGAACTAATTACAAAAGATTACAAGGGTTGTTGAGATATCCATCTTTTAAACATGTAAAAACTCTCTTCAGGTCTATCCTCTGGAGCTGTATGCCCTCCTCCCTAATTTTAGGGCAAAAACATTTGAGAAATGTGAACATAAAACAATATTTTTACTATTGAGATTGAAAATACTTAATTTTTTAAAAAAAATACAACTTATTACCTTTATTGTTGCATATGTCATATGATTAGAGTAAGACCTTGTGTAACTGTGAGTTAAAGATATATAATTTAAAATTTCATAACAATCGTATAATTTGACGAAAATTCAGGGAATTGAAATAAAATTGAAGAACCATACCCTCCAACTTGTTTATCAACCATCCACGGACGCCAATCATCAATAATAGGATAATTTAAATACTTTATCCATGCTTGTGTCGATTGAAAAGGAACAATCATGTCATGATCGCCACTGCTCAAACAAAATACTTCGTTATGTTACATTAATTTCATCTAAATCTTGAGCGCTTAAACCACAACGTAAAGAACCATTTGAATGAAAGTAACAAACCTGTATATAAGTGATCGATAACCTTTTTTACTAAGGTTTGCATGGTAAGGTATACTATTCATGAAAGTAATTGCATAACTTTTATCCCCAATACTTGCCCTACATCTTGCCCATGTTCTTTTTATAGTCCCCTAGTCAAAGAAAAACGAAATTTTTATTTCAATATCTTGCACGATAGCTCTAAGCAATATTTACGATACAAGCATGGATACAGTATCTAAATTAAAATACCTTTCTAACATGGAGAGCCTCTTGAACTTTTGGGTCATTTGCCCAATAAGCTGATAGATTGTGTTTATCAACCTACAAATCAAGAAACATATATATGTGATATACAATTATAATATGTATATATACCATGCCCCTCTCATTGTGTATTGTACGTTAATCAGAGTCAGTTTCAAAATATAAAGTTATCGACTACTATTCATACTTTGAAGTAAGGACTTACACGACTTGTTCTTCGATAGGTAAAGTCATCACGAGTTAAAAAGATGAAATTCTCTTCAAGAGATCTTCTTTCACTTGACGATTGACGTAATTTTGGTTCTTCAGAGTATGTTCCACAAGGCTCTAGTATTTGTTCATCACATATACCACTCACAAGCTACAAAGTTACATTACAAGAGTGTTAAAAGACATACTTAAGTTAAAAATCAATATAAAAGATACGCAAATCTTACCTTCTTGAATATTTTTAAGTTTTCTGAACATAATTTACGAGTAGATTTTGTACTTTGGTACTCGCCTTTGCAAGTCCGTTTCAACGACTGATACAACAAGATTCAAGTTAAACCATATTTGAACAATACAAATTTCATCTATATATATATGAAGGGAGATTGAACAAACCTTATAAAGTTCGTTAGATATTAGCCCCATACCATGAGAGAAATGAATTTTATAATTGTTTTCTTCAGGGAATGTTTTTGGATTTCCAAGTGAATAGCCCTTAAAAAGGATATCGCCGTCAAATAAAAATAATATTTTCTTCTGTTCGTGATATATTATACGTTGAAATTGAACGAAAAGAAAGGAATATAAAATTAACCTTAAGGTTGATTAATGGCTCTTTTCCTGCTTCATTTCCTGCATTTTTCATAACATAAGATGGTTTTGGTTAGAAATGTCACAAAATAATGTAGCTTTCTACTCATATGTCATTCGTTTACTTTGTACTTGCATTAAGAAATAATATAATTTACTATTTTACCCTTATTTAATGTTTTCTTAAATCAATTTTATAATAAATGATGAATACATAATAGGCAAAATATGATGCTTTATGCATATAAATTTTATAAAACGACAAGTATTGTGATCCAGCTATTTATAGAAAGAGATGACATATAAAATGGGACGAAGGAAGTATATAGCTAATAAGCAATGATAGCAAATTAAAGCATAAACTAATTGGATCCGATCCTTGGGAATGAAGAACCTTTCAACAAGGAGGCTTTAACCCTCTTGGTGGATGTATCGACACAAATTCAAATTAGTTGGACCAGTTAAAGACTTCAAGGTTCAGAAAATTGGAAGGAATAATAATAAACATAGCACGAGTAATGGGGTGATGATGATGATTAAAATTTCATATTACAGTCAAACATCTTTATAACGATACTGTTTGTTTAGATAATTTTTAGTTGTTATAACGAGACCTTGCAATAGAGAAGGTACATTATAGTAGCATAACATGAATATTAGTTTCGAAAAAGAAAACTTTGTTATTATAGTCAAGTATATTGTTATAGAGCAGGACTGTTATAGAAATATCTGACTTGATGTGATAACGTTAATTGAAACTTACCACTTGATATTAGTTGAACCATAACTGGAACTGTAATGCCTGCATAAGAATCCCCAGAGACATAGAAAGGATTCGAGATGAATTCTGGATGATTAATAAACCACTATAAAATAAATCACGTGTTAGTCCAAAATACATTTTTCTTATATGACAATTTTACTTATTTAAAATTTGATATTTCATTTTTGTCAAAATCAAAATGAATTCAAAGGTTGACAATTTTATTTATAATTCTTGAGCCTTATAAGGCATGTGGGGGTTATACATCTCCCCTTTTGACCTTTTGGCTTCGAAATCAATTCAAAGTTATTAAATACCTTTCGTAAAAATTCATAGACTTGATCGCATGCTTGTAGATCAGTATAATTGTGCCCCGTTGAAGTTGTTGCATATGAGAACCCAGTATTTAAAGGCTCATCTAAAAAAATTATACTCGCGAACTACAAAGTTCGCGGAATCGATTAATTTGATGGTATAAATTTAACAAACATAAGAAGAAAAAACTATTTTATATCACCTTAGTCCATGAATATGGTCTTGAAACAAGAAATGGTAGGCTTCCATTGTATGCCTTTTGTCCAAAAGCTAATGGACCTAAATATAGAATCGAATTCAGAAATTAAATTTCTCCAAATATAAGTTAGACATAATAAAAAAAAACTTACCCTCATCAGATATTTATATCAGATAAATGCAATTTTCATTGTTATGTGATTTAATGAAGTAAAATCATATGTTAACTAATTAAAGTTAATGTAAAATGAACAATAAATTTAAACACATGACATACATGTATCGAATTGGTGTAAACATCCGATGCGAATAAATTTTACCCCTATACCAAAGCTTTTCCGCACATACATTTAAAAACAAATTGATTTTAAAAGCTGACAAAAACATCGTTACATATAATAATATAAGTTGATTGATTGGCTCTAAAAATGTATAACAATAATAACCAAATTTGTATACGAATAACCTCTAGACTATGAATGAAAGCATGTTACATAATATATATATTTAACTTTTGAGTTATAAATTAACATATTCTCATCGAGACGATACGATCTTTTATATTATCGATGTATATAACTTAAATATTTACGTACCTACTTCGTACACCAATCCTGTGAAGGATGAACAACCGGGTCCCCCCGCTACCCATAGCAAGATCGGATCTTTCTTCGGGTCGGATTCGGATTTAACAAAGTAATAAAATAGTTGTACTTCCTCAGATTTAGCAACTCCAATATATCTAAAAATTTCAAAAATAAAATTGACTAAGTCTTATCATCGCGCTAAGCGTAAACAAATTCACTAGTAAGTATTAAGAACTTATTCGTATAAGCTGATCAAACTAGCTTAAAATTATTTTTCGACTTATTATATGTTTGATAAACATTCAATATATCTTTTTAGCTTAGAAGCTCTTTGATTTATGATGATACGTAAAATATAATAATTATAGAGAAATTAAAGAGAAGAAAATTACCCAGTCTCAAGATAAAAAGGAAGAGGACCATCAAAACCAGGTAGATATTCAACAATTGAGCTATTTTGTGGAAGACTTTGTACATGTAGAAACAAAATAACAAGAAAAAGAAGATGAAACATTGTTGATGAAATAATAATTGATAAGGTCATGATATATGTGTATACATATCCCCAACTAATATATTGTGGGATATAGACAGGTCGTGATCGATATGTTTATTTGTTTGATAATATTTTTTAAAATGCCTTTTAAATAAATTTTTAGTTTTATGTGTCAATTTTAATAGATCAAGAAAAAACAATTAAATTTTTATATATTTTATTTTTAATTTTAAATATTTATTCTTTCAAATTACTTTTTTAGTCTTAATACTAAATATCTTTTAATAGAGATGATTTGATAAAACACCTATATTGATAATTGTTTTTATCTAGTCTAAATTTTAAATGGTCATAATTTATAATAATTTTATGTTATATTTATTCGATATTTTAAAATAAATTTTTAGATAATCGATGGGAAAATGTACAAGTATCTCTTTAATCTATGTCTAAAATTTCAGATATATATTTATACTATATTAAGTTTCTATTACTCTCTGAAATTTTTTTATAAATAATTTTCTATCACTTTTCGACCTACGTGGCACTATCACGTGGGTCCAACACATGTTGATATTTTTTTAAGCTAGTATCACGTAAATTAAACAGGGGTGAAAATTTATTATAAAATAAGTTCAGAAAAATTGTAACACCTTCATATAGTTTAAATATATCTGAAATTTCAAACATACGTTTAAAAGTACTTATACATTTTCTCGATCCACGAAAAATCAAAACTTTCTTGAAGCGATTCTTTCTCATATTCTTCCACTTTAAAACACGTGTTACCTACTTGTCAATATGCAAACATAGTGGTTAAACATAAGTCAATAGACCGACACAAATTATGGGGAATATGCATAATATATCAAAAAAAAATTATTTAAATTTAATGTTCAATAAATAAGTAAATACTTGATATAACTTTCAAGATGTATAAATTAATATTTTACGTAGCTATTAAACACTCCATCTCGTATTCATCAGAAGTATGCAAAAATCAAATAACTTTTTTTTAGATATTGATATTGGATTGACAAGTTTTTTATGGTTTAGTAAAAAAGGTTATTGGGTTGTTTGGTTCCATTTTGATTTTTTAATTTTGAATTAGTATATTTACAAGAGAAAATTATATATAATAGCAAATTAATAATCTAAAATAAAAGGAGTGGTTAGAGTTTGATTTAGTTGTGCTTCATAACAAACGTTTGTAAAAAGTTGTCAGGCGCCTCTCTCCCAAATATTTCGCTCACCACTCTCCTCCAATCTCTCGCTCGCTTCCTCACTTTTTATACAAACATAAGTGTATAAAAATTGTTTCTAATTGTATATAGCAGAAAAAATTGTATAAATACATATATTTTTGTTCCCCTCTCTCCTCTCTTTCAGATCTCGATCGCCACCCTCGCCTTTCTCACTTATACA
This sequence comes from Solanum pennellii, assembly GCF_001406875.1. NCBI lineage: Eukaryota > Viridiplantae > Streptophyta > Magnoliopsida > Solanales > Solanaceae > Solanum > Solanum pennellii. The sequence continues at coordinate 79,545,718 of NC_028648.1, read as the reverse complement.
AACATAAGCGAAATGTATAAATTGGTATAAAGCGTGAGAAAATTGTATATACACATTCAAGTACATATATTTTCGTCCTATACACTTATAATTAAACAATAAAAATACTCCCATGCTCAGTTTCTTTTGCCTTTCTCTCTTTCTCGTTTTATACAATTTGCAAATTGTATCTAATATCTCTCTTTCTCGTTTTATACAATTCATTTCAATTGTATATTCCTTGTCAAGTCTCTTTTGTCTTTCTCTCTTTCTCATTTTATACAAATTCAAATTGTACATAATCGTTCCATACACTTATAATAATACAATTCGTTTTATACACTTCGTTTTTATATAGTTCTCTGCCCAAGTGTCTTTCTCTTTCTTGTTTTATACACTTCTTTTTATACAATTTGCTTCACCTGTATATGTATAGCGAATTATACAGTTTCTATGTTTGCTATGCAACACAATTATGCAAACTTTGCTATAGTATATAAATATAAATTTTTTATTTGCTATATGTGAAAGTTGCCCTATTTATAACTATTAAAATTATAATAATTTATTATTTATATCTACATAGATATTAAATATTAATATCAATATATTTTATTTGTTTTGTACTTTTAAATTTGTTTTCATGTTAGTTATTATTATACATATTTTATGAGTGTTATGTAAAACTATATTATTGTCCTATTGCAATAAATTATTGAAAAAGTCATATATTTATTTTATGAGAATTTTCTAATTTGTTGAATCGAAAATCGAACCTTTTAAAGATTAATAATGAATAAAAAGAACTTTTTGTTGACTTAACTATAATTTAATGTATTTAAAAATTAAAAATCGACAAATCAAATCAACCATATAAATATCAAACCAAACCAACTAATTCAAGCCTTTAATATTCAATGTATTTCGTTAGCACTCGATACTAATATAATACATAAAATTTTAAAAATCTAGATATAAAGAAGCTGATTTCACCCAAATCATAGCACAAATTTAATAAGAGTTTAATGAACTTAAAAATAAGTACCAACATTTATGAATGACAACACAGGACATGTCAAATTACATTTTTTAACTTATCTTTAATGACGTTTCTACGTGAGGATAATGAACTCCTTTAAAATTAGTATTTTATGTTTAAACGGTACATAAAAATTGAAGTTTAAGAATTAAAATGAAACAAGGTTAAAATAAAGTACAAAAATGAAAAACAAAAATAACTTTGAAAGGCGTATGTGTTTGACCTTTTTTCCATGAACCTTCATTCATTAATGAACTATCGTAAATGGTATGCAGATATCCTCTGTCATATTTTTGGGATATTGGTGCCCCTTTCGTCCAAAAACTAAAGCACACGTGCCCTTCACTCTAACAGAAAACTAAATAGAGACAGGTGACACAATCTTATCCGTCGATCCAATATTTAATAAATATCGGGTCGATAGTAAGATTATGACACATATATGCCCGTTAGCATAAAGGATATATATACTCTAGTTTTTGAACGACAAGAATACCAATATTCTAAAAGTATAACAGAGAATATCTGCATATCATTTACGATAGTTCAAAAATATATTTATCATTTTCTCTTTATTTATTTATTTATTACGGATTTAATATGTTAAAAGAAATTACAAAGGTTGTTGTGTTATCCATCTTTTAAACATATAAAAGCTCTCTTCACGCTTGTTCTCTGAAGCTATGTGCCCTCCTCCCTAATCAAAAAAAAAAAAAAAATAGAATAAAAATATTGAAAAATATGAGCACAAGACAATTTTAAGTTTGAGAAAGAAGATAATTATATATAATAAAAAAAAATGAGTTGAAACAAAATTCTTACCTTTATTGTTGCGTATGTCATATGATTCGAGTAAGACTTTGTGTAACTACAAATCAAATATATATAATTTAGAATTACATTATAATCGTATCGTCTTATCTAATTTAAAACTAACCATACCCTCCAACTTGTCCATTAACCATCCATGGACGCCAATCATCAATAATTGAATAATTTAGATATTTTATCCATGCTTGAGTCGATTGGAAAGGAACAGACATATCATGATCACCACTGTTTAGTCAAAAATAAATTGTTATATATATGCTTTTATAATAACTTCAGCTAAATGATATTATAATATGAAATGCGAAAATATCAAACCTGTATATAAGTGATCGATAACCTTTTAAACTAAGGTTTACATGATAAGGTATACTATTCTTGAGGGTAATTTCGTAACTTGTATACGCAATAGTTTGATTGCATCTCGTCCATGGTCTTCTTATAGTACCCTAATCAAATAAGATAAAAAAAAAAGAATCTTTTAATATATAGTTCTTAGCAATATTTACAATACATGTACAAATAAAATGAATTGAAATACCTTTCTAATTACATGGAGAGCTTCTTGAACTCTTAGGTCATTTGCCCAATAAGTGGCAAGCTTGTTTTTAGCGATCTACGATAAAAAGAAATATACTATCAAATCTTAGTATAGTGATAACGTTTATTTAAAAAGATTGTTAAATACGTATATCAATATTTCACGTTTTGATTTTATTAAGTTAGTATAAACAATAGAATGCAAAGAGTTTTGTAGTTTAATAATTTTGTGAATTAACCAAGAAAAAGAAATGTATTTGTTAATCAATTTACTAAAAATTTAGAAAGAATATGGACGTAAAAAAAGAAGAAGCAAATATTGGTAAAGTTATGAGTATAACTAATGGACACTAATGATGATCATCATACATATTATAACATTTATTTTTATACCTAATAAATTTTACACAATATTTGAATATGTAAGACTTTTAGCGGATAGTTTTACAAAATATCGTTATATATAGAATATTGTTATAGAAAAGTATAAAATAAATAAATATTATTCTAACAAATGTATTAGTAAAAGAACGAGTTTTGAAAAAAAAATCAGACTGTTATAATAAATGATTATTCGAAATAGACTTACGGGACTTTCTTGACATATGAAATCCTCTTCAAGAGACCTTCTATTAGACGATTGAGTTGGGTGGAAATCAGTGTCTGTTCCACATTCAGGATCTAGTATTTGTGCACTATTTATACCACTCACAAGCTACAAAATTGTATTACAAGAATATGAATTATTATTGTATTACCTAAGTTTTAAACCAATTCAAAATACAAAAAAAAAGAAAAAGAAAAAAAGAAATATAACCTTACATTCTTGTACATTTTAAAGTTTTCAACACATTGTTTGTTGGTAGGATCTATGTTTATGTAATCGCCTTTGCAAAACTCGTTCAACGACTGATACAACAAGATTCAAATTATTATTTTTGTATTGTATAATGTGTTGATATGATACAAAATTAATATACTAACGAAATAAAGAATGAACCAACCTCATAAAGTTCATCGGATATTAACCCCATACCATGAGAGTAAGGAACTTGGTAATTGGATTCCTCAAAAAATGTTATTGGATTTCCAAGTGAATAGCCCTTAAAGATATTACCATCAAGTTAAAACAATAATTTCTTCCATAATATATGTTCAAGGCCTAACCTGTCAAGCGCATCCCTAAAGTTGATATTAACTTTCACTTAAACATCTTAACTAGGCTTTAATTTATTCATTTTAGACACCTTATGTCATGTTTCAGAGTGTCATTTTGATATTTTTTATAATCAGCTAAATGTGCAAGGCGTGTGTAACACACTCGTCGATGATGTGTCAAAATGATGAATTAAATAAAGACATGTGACATATATATTGAAAATAATTCTTAAAATAATGAATTTTGAGTAGAAAAAAAGGCCAATGACTTAATGACAAGTTGCAACTTTTATCCAAATAATTCTTATGAAAATTAACCACTTGCATAGTCCTCTTCTCCACTTCCACCCACCCCACCCGCGATCCTCAA
>NC_028648.1:79529670-79541220 GCF_001406875.1 Solanum pennellii | reverse complement strand
CCAAATTGTCTTCTCCAAAGTTCACAACCCCGCACCCTCCTACACTCAAATCATCTTCTCCACCACCTCCCACCCCCACCCCCGAACCTCAGCCTCTCCCCAATCTAGATTGTCTGTCTCCAAAATACTTTCATAGTAATTTAATTATTTGGAAAGCTTATTTTATGAAAGCATAATCTCTTTGCAAAAACTAATTCATATTACTTGGAACTTCAAATAAAATAATATCTTCAAATCTAAACATAGAGTCTCCTATTAAAAGAATTTCCTATAACTTTTTTTTTTAGAAACAATGTATTTCAATTATTTTCAAAACATCTTGAGGAGGAAGAATGACAATAAAATAAGAAATATTGTTTAAACTTGAAATCTCTTAGTGTTGTAATACCATTATATTCATTTCTCCATGGAAGGAGTTAAAGTTATCACAAATGGTGGCTAAAATGGGGAAGAAGAAGAAAATAAATAGGTTAAATAAGATCTCCACGCGTTGATGATGAGTGTACCACACTCACTATGTCAAGTCAGCAAAAAGTGTAAATGACATAACATGACATGATATGAGGTGTCTAAAGTAAACAAATTCTAGTAAAAGTGTCTAAGTGAAAATTAATGTTAACTTTAAGGGGCCACCGATGGATTAGGCCTATGTTCAAAATTAAACAAAAAGAAACGAATATAAAACCTTAAGATTGATTAATGGCTCTTTTCCTGCTTCAATTCCTGAATTTTCAAACATAAAACATTGTGGCTAGTGATGCTACTACACATTCATATTAGGTACAATATTAACATGTCCTTACCATTTGATATTAGTTGAACAATAACTGGAATTGTAATGCCTGAATATGAGTCTCCAGAAACATAAAAAGGGTTCGAAATAAATTCAGGATGATTAACAAACCACTGCAAAATAAATCGCGAGTTAATTCACAATGCATTTTTGCTATCAGTGATTTTTAAAATGTGGGTGCACCACAAAAATTAGAAGAAAAAGTATAATTAGTGTGAACCGGTCAATAGTCCTCTAAGTAAATAACTGAACATTCAATCAAGTGCATCATTTAACTTTCGTACAAAATGGGTGCCAATAAATAAAGAAAATAAAATATATCTTAAGTTCATGAATTTCAAACAATGTATCAAATGTACCTTTCTTAGAAATTCATAGACGTGATCGCATGCTTGTAGATCAGTACACTTGTATGCAGAAGTTGTTGCATACGAGAACCCAGTATTAACAGGTTGCTCCAAAAACAGTATGCTCGCAAACTAACAAATATAAGGAATACATTATTTCATGATAACATGAAATGTGTATAATGTTAAGATGAAGGAAGCTGATGATATTTTTCTATACTTACGTGAGAATTCTACACATAAGACTATAGAATATTTCGATGAAGAAAAAAAAAAAGAAATTATGTGTCACCTTAGTCCATGAATGTGGACTTGAAACAAGAATTGGTAGGCTTCCATTGTATGCCTTTTGGGCAAACTCCAATGGACCTATTAAAAATCATCATGAACATATTACATTTCGTAACTAACATGCTATCACTCGTTAAATTTAATATTTTATAACTTAAATCTATTTAGTATTTACCTACTTCGTATACTAACCCGGAGAAGGATGAGCAACCGGGCCCTCCGGTTAGCCATAGCAAGAGCGGATCTTGACTCGGGTCGGATTCTGATTTAACAAAGTAATAGAATAGTTGCACTTCTTCTGATTTGCCAACTCCAATGTATCTGAGAATTTAAAAATTCATCACTTCAAAGTTAAGTTGTTACTGAATATAGAAACATATCATCGACTAATTAAAAAGAAAAACATATCACATAAATTGAAAAAAAAAAAGTATATATAAGTTTGACCACTTTTATCGAACTAAATAACTCTTTTTTTTTTTTGTAAAATCAACATAAATTTTCAATTCTATCCATTAACTCAAACGAGCTCTAAAGCTTTTAAAACCTTATGATCTCAGACATATCATAATATTTATGTGGTTACAAGACGATTGAACATGATATACATAAAAAAAAAACATAGCTTATATATATATATACTAGTACTCAAGAAATTAAGAGCTAAAAACTTCACAATAATGAGAAATTAAATAGAAGTTAATTACCCAGTCTGGAGATAAAAAGGAAGAGGTCCATCAAAACCAGGAAGAAATTCAACAATTGAGCTATTTTGTGGAACACTTTGTACATGTAGAAACAAATTCACAAGAAAAAGAAGATGAAACATTGTTGAATATGAATCATAATAAATTTAAAGTCTGAAGATGTTAGTTATATATATAATTTTTCAAAAGTTGAAATTTATTTTCATTGAAAATCTAAGTTTTAACCAAGCTTTATTTAATTATAACATGTTAGCTACTAAGGGCCTTGTTTAGAAATCACATCCTAATTTCTAGGACTTGTTAATTACAAGTCAAAGCAATTATCTATACAATATGATAATTATTTTAAAAAATGTTTATTTTTCACGCCATATATAATTATAATATACTCCATGTGACAATTATAATTATAATATACTCCATGTGGTATGTTTGGTTGCATAAATATTTTATAATTATATAATGTATATGAAAATTGAAAGATAATCTAATCCCCATCAGTTGTCATTGACTAAAAATTAGAATGGATAAAGTGGATGACATGTTTTAATATAATTTAATTTGTAAAACTAGTGATACTACGTTGTGATGATATTTTTGTGTTGCAATATATATGTTGTAATAATTTTGTGTCCATAGATTTTAGGAGTAATTTTGAAAAGTCTTTTTTATCAAGAGAACCCCTCGGTTCGTTCCTTAGCTGTAAAGTTCGAAGATTTCAGAATAAAATAATTTTGGGGTTTATTTTCGACTTTAAGTAGTGTCTGCCCCGCGATGGCGACACCCACCCCGCTACAGCGGCCTTGCCTTGGCAGAAGAAATCTCATCTCAGCGGCTTGCACTGAACCAGTGAGTCGATTTAAGGATTTCAAACCCCCATTTCGCAACACATCTTCAACCAACGACATTCATATATTATCCGTTCACGCTAAGATCAATTTCGAGAATTACACTCGCCCGAATTCAGTTTCGTAAAGTCGTACAGTTTCCTTAATGTCTTAGCTATCTACTCATGTAATTAAATTCATAATTAAATCAACAAAGTGTTACCAGATTTACCTAGACTTTAATGACTCTGATTTCGTCCAAATCTGAACTAGGTTGGAAAATTTCAAGTTACTATAAAAAAGTTTTTAGACCCAAAATTTCCCCCAGTTTGATTTTCGATAACGACGGAACCCAATCCTTATAACAAGGGTTCGCATGGAGCCAATAATGATTCTCGAGTGCCTGTCAAGCTCAAAGTGTAGGCTCGGGCATAACAGACCTATAGAGGTATAGTTGTATTTCCATGGTAATTCAAAAAAAATAAATATGATACTAATTAAAGGTTACAAGGGTTTCTTATTATTATTCTTCTGAAATCTTAATATATTTATTCATTACGGACATGATATATCTAAAAAGATTACAAAGGTTGTTGGGCTATCCATCTTTTAAACATATGGAAGCTCTCTTTGCGTTTGTACTCTGGAGCTGTGTGTCCTCCTCCCTAATTGAAAAAAAGAAAATTCTTGAGAATCGACGATTTTACTGTAGAGTTTGAGAATCGAGATATATAAATATTGTTAAAGAATGACAAAAGTCCCACATCGGTGATTAATGAGATGGGTGGACTCTTTATAAGGCTTGGGCAATCTTCCTCCCTTTGAGCTAGCTTTTGGGGTGTGAGTTAGGCCTAAAGACCTAATTTCACATGGTATCAGAGCAGGGCCCGTCTCACCCGATGTTGGGGTCCCCCAAAATCAAAATTGCCCACGCACCAGATGCTAAGCACTGGGCGTGAGGTGGGGTGTTAACGAAAGACAAAAGTCCCACATCGGTGATTAATGAGATGGGTGGACTCTTTATAAGGCATGAGCAATCCTCCTCCCTTTGAGCTAGCTTTTGGGGGGTGAGTTAGGCCTAAGACCTAATTTCACATCCACCCATCTCATTAATCACCGATGTGGGACTTTTGTCTTTCGTTAACAAATATATAAATCGAGTGTACAAAATTCTTGCCTTTATTGTTGCAAATGTCATATGATTCGAGAAAGACCTTGTGTAACTACAAATCAAAGATATGTATAAGAATTTCATGAAAATTGTATAGTATTATATAATTTGAATGAAAATATAGGGAAGTAAAATTTGAATAATCATACCCTCCAACTTGTCCATCAACCGTCCATGGACGCCAATCATCAATAATTGAATAATTTAGATACTTTATCCATGCTTGTGTCGATTGGAAAGGAACAACCATGTCGTGATCACCACTGTTCAATAAAAAATAAATTGTTATGTATATACTATATATAGTAACTTCAACTACATATTATATCGTGTGAACGTATTAGACCTGTATATAAGTGATCGATAACCTTTTGAACTAAGGTTTACATGATACGATATACTATTCATGAAAGTAACCGTGTAACTTGTAGATAGAATACTTTGCCTACATCTTGCCCATGGTCTTCTTATAGTTCCCTAGTCAAAGAAGAACATTTTAATATCTCGAACGATATATATATATATATATATATAGCTCGATGTAAACAACATTTACTATACATATACAAAAAAAAACGAATTGAAATACTTTTCTAACATGGAGAGCCTCTTGAACTCTTGGGTCATTTGCCCAATAATTGGAAAGCTTGCGTGTGGCGACCTATAATCATAAAATATATACGTATATATATAAGTACCTTGTATTTATGTAACTCGTCAACGAAAACAGGATGTATATATGCTTCTTTTCATACAATGAGATTGATTATTGCATATATATATATACTTGATCATTATGTGTACGAGTATTTAGAGGTGACTCCAAAATTTGAATTAGACTTACACGACTTTCTCGACAGATAAAGTCATCATATTTTTGAAAAATGAAATCCTCTTCAAGAGATCTTCTTTCACTAGAGTATTGGGGTAGATGTTCTTCAGAGTCTGTTCCACAAAAAGGCTCTAGTATTTGTTGATCATTTATACCACTCACAAGCTACAGAATTGCATTACAAGAATATTATTACCTAAGTTTATAGTTAAAACACACTAGAAATGTTACAAAAAGCAATTAATGTATACTTACATTCTTGAACATTTTAAAGTTTTCAACACATAGTTTGTTGGTAGGATCTATGTTGAGGTATTCACCTTTGCAAATCTCGTTCAACGACTGATTTCAACGCGATTCAAATTACTATTTTCGTGTCCTTGTGTTGGTATGATACAAAGTTAATGTTCTACGAAATAAGGAATGAACGAACCTCATAAAGTTCGTTGGATATTAGTCCCATACCATGAGAGTAAGGAACTTGGTAATTGGATTCCTCAGAAAATGTTAATGGATTTCCAAGTGAATAGCCCTTCAAACAATAAATTCTTCTGTTCATGATATATATTATATGTTGAAATTGAACGAAAAAGAAAGGAATATATATATAAAATTAACCTTAAGGTTGATTAATGGCTCTTTTCCTTCTTCAATTCCTGTATTTTCAAACATAAAATACATTGTGGCTAGTGATGCTACACATTAATATTTATGTACAATATTAATTGGTCCTTACCATTTGATATTAGTTGAACAATAACTGGAATTGTAATGCCTGAATATGAATCCCCAGAAACATAGAAAGGGTTCAAAATGAATTCTGGATGATTAACAAGCCACTGCATAATAAATCGCGAGTTAGTTCACAATACATCTATGTTATATTTGATTGCTACTTATTAGTATCTTGATTTCCTTATGGCTCATCTTCAGCCTGATGATGAGATGACCTTAGATAGGAAGGTGCAGAGGTTGAGGTAGAAGAGTAGTAGGTAATTAACAGAGTGTTAATTTGTTATCGTACTTTTATGTGAGAGAGGTAAAGTACATCCTATCCTCTCTCTCTCTAGACTTCATTTGTGAAATCTCATTGGATATGTTAGTATGTCTGATAAATTTACTCATGGCATATTTATCCACCACTAAGATGCATATGTATGTTAAGTTCGTGAACTTGTTACAATTTATATAAAATACCTTTCTTAGAAATTCATAGACGTGATCACATGCTTGTAGATCAGTACACTTGTATGCCTCTGAAGTTGTTGCATACGAGAATCCAGTATTAACAGGCTGCTCCAAGAAAAGTATGCTCGCGAACTACCAAATTTAAAGAATTTATTTATTATATATGCTCGCGAAATACCAAATATATATGTATGTCGATGAAGGAAAAATATTTTTTTTTTTTGTGTTACCTTGGTCCATGAATATGGACTTGAAACAAGAATTGGTAGGCTACCATTGTATGCCTTTTGGCCAAAATCCAATGGACCTTATAAACAAAAAAATCATCATGAACGACGTGCTACAATTGGTAACCTGATATAACTAACATGCTATCACACATCAAATTTTAATCTATTTAATATTTACCTACTTCGTACGCCAACCCTGTGAAGGAAGAGCAACCGGGCCCTCCGGTTAGCCATAGCACGAGCGGATCTTTTCTCGGGTCGGATTCGGATTTAACAAAATAATAGAATAGTTGTACTTCCTCAGATTTACCAATTCCAATGTATCTGAGAATTTCAAAATTCATCACTTCAACAATTTTACTAGTATATAGATATTATGTTATGAAAATAGTATTATTACTACTATCATATCATATTTTTTATTAGAATTTTTCATGTTTCAATTTATTTGACATAGTAATTTGATTAAACATAAACTTTTATCAAGAAACTAAAGTAAGACATTTCAACCTTCTTGTATCAAATGTCATTATATTTGTGTTATTAGAAAAGACTGTTTGACTAAGTTTATATGTCGATCAAATTGACTTAAAATCACTTATGAACTTATTTACATCAAAGAAAGGCTTATAAACACTATTTGTTTTTTATCACATTTTTAAAATTATTTTATCTGATATTTTTTCTAGTTCTCAAAATATTTTTTTCAAAACTAAATTCCTAACTTTCTCCTATTCACCACTCCTCCTTTTCTTTATAAAGATAATAAAAATTGTAAGAGTATTTTCTTCATTTTAACAACAAAAGAAAAACTCAATAACACCTTCTACCAAACACATCAAATCAATTGTTTATTATAAGTTTTTTCACTTTTATTCAAATNATATATATTTTAATTCCTAAAATTTATTCATTATTTACAGTCAATTAATTTGAATAAGCTCTAAAGCTTTTAAAAACTTATGATATCAGATACATCATAATATTTATGTGGTTATAAGACATTTAAACATGAAACGTGAAAAAACATAGATTATATATACTAGTCAAGAAATTAAAAGGTAAAATTAAAGCTTCATATTGATGACACATAAAATAAATAATTATAGAGACATTATAGAGAAGAAAATTACCCAGTCTCAAGATAAAAAGGAAGAGGTCCATCAAAACCAGGAAGAAATTCAACAATTGAACTATTCTGAGGAACACTTTGTACATATTGTACAAACAAAGTAACAAGAAAAAAAAGATAAAACATTGTTGATGAAATAATAATAATAGATAAGTTCTGAGGATCTTAGGTGATTTTAATGAATTTATATGTTGAATTGTCCGTCCATATATATATTATTTATGTGTTATATATTTATTTTTTCAAAAGTTGAAATCGACGTTTAGATATTTGTTATAATTAATTGTTTGTTGGACCCATCAGATCAGTTAACGAAAAAACGGATTATTCCTTTGCTTTTGGAAGACCCAATCACATAATTTCATTATCTCCCCTCTAAGCCTTCTATTTCACTTTTATTTCATCTGCTATTTTTTAGGAATAAAAAAGGATACACAGATAGAGTATAAAATAGTATGCTTATTTCCATTTTATTTAGTTAGTACAACCTTCTAACTAGCTACTAAGGTCCTTTCTGTAATGTTTTTTGATTTGGATATATAGTTTAACAAATATAAGAAAGACTTTAAAATGTTTTAAAACTACTCTTGAAATAAATAAATTTTCGAATGGAAGAATATAATTTATGTAGACTTTTTTCCCAAATAAATAGAACCCCAACATGAATAAAATATTGACGTATCACTAAATATTTATTATATAAAAAAATACTATCAAACTAACAAAAATTAGCACATAAATTGAGATAGGATATTAACTAAATGTTTGTTTTACACACCATAACGTGGCATATTTGGATAAGCTTGGTCTATTTTACTATTGAATTGATAATATTTTCTATGGTACACAAAACGCCATTCCAATAGTGTTCATTTCGATTACTCTAAAGTTAGCTCTATTTTCTATGGTACAAGAAAGCTAAGAAGGCAAATGTCAATTCAAACCGAGGTGAATAGATAGGTTTCACGTGTATTCGTTAATTTTGAAAAAAGACATGTATATATATGTATATATATCTTGAGAAACTGACAGAAACTAAATATAATTAATAGTGACCCCATAGAGCAGAGAATCCTTATTACAAATTAGCGTATATTATTTATTGTTTTCAGTGTTTTACTGATTTTACCAAGTCTAAGTGTTTGTTCTTGTATTTTGAGATAGGCTAGAGACAATAACAAAGTATATCACTACTTTGATATGAGAATATTTTCTGCACCTCCTTTTTAAGAGTCAGTTATAGCTTTAGAGTTCAGTTTATAATTTTCTCTTTTCTGCTGTATTTTCATGATAAGCTTTTTTTAAAAAAAGGTTTAGTTATTCATGAAGAAAGGTGTGGTTGAAATTGGTTTGGCATAATACATAAATATGCCCTTTAACTTGGTTTCAAATCACATTTATGCTCTTCAACTTTGGATGTGCACAAATAGACACTTAAACTTGTATAAAGTTGAACAAATAGACACAAATATCCTATATGTCATTCTACATGTCATTTTTTGTCCTACGTGTATTGTGCCATGTAGGACTCATGTGTTTATTTTATTTAAAAGTTGGATAGTTAAAGTGTTTGTTTGTGCATTATGAAACTTGGAGGTCAAAATTAAAATTTGAAGCCAAATTTAAGGTCTAATATATGTATTATGCCAATTGGTTTTACTGATTCAAACATCAAGATAAATGATTTTTATCATGTTTTCAGATTTGAAGAAGAATTAAGTTTCAGTCTCTCAAATTATTGATTCTGAAAAATATGTGTTGTTTAGTCTAGATAATGTGAAAGTACTTGGTAACATGAAAAATATTGAAGCTTTTGTTCTGTTTGATGGTATACTTGTGTCTACTTGTTCAATTTTATAATAGTTTAAGTATCTACTTGTGTACATTCAAAGTTGGAGAGCATAGTTATTCATTGACGTCAAGTCAAGGGTCATATTTATGTATTATGTCTTAAAAATAACTTTAAAAGAGTTAGAAATCAGAAGTAAATAGCCCCATAATTTTTATTTTTTGACTTAAAAATTATTTAAGTTTGTCAATAAATTGTTAATATAGAGCAGGATTATAATAGATTGTAGCAGTGACTCTTGAGGAAATTCAATAAAATATGTTAGTTCGACACAAAAAAAAAAAGCTTTTGCTAGTACTCTAATTCGTTACTCACAAGTACTTTTAATTTATTTTGGAAAATCTTCAAGATTTTGTATTACTTCTATGAATTGTTTTAAAAAATATATTATTTAGATTAATTTGTTCTTTATGATTAACTGGATAGAGGGATGTCAATATGACGGGGCTAGACAATTATGGGGCAAGCCCACTTAAATTTGCTAAGATTTCAACTAGGGGCGGAGCTATCTTGTATGAAGGGGGGTTCATTTGAATCTTCTTTATCGGAAAACTATTTTATTTATATATGGATAAAATAATTTATATGTATACATAGTAGATGTCGAACTCCCTTCGACTACTTCATGTGTCTATTTCTACAGATTTTGAACCCCCTTATTGAAAATTCTTATTCCGACTCTGAATTTTCAAACCTCCTCGCTCTGTCTTACGTAGTACTCCCTCAGTCCCATTTTATATGCAATTCATTTCTATAAATAGTTGGACCACAATATTTGTCATTTTATAAAATTTATGCATAAATTAGCATATTTTCCCTATTATACCTTTATGATAAAATTGACATAAAAAAAACGTCAAATACGAGAGAAAAAAAGTAAATTACATCTTTTTTAATGCAAGTGTAAAGTTAATAGATGACATATAAAATGAAACGAAAAAAATATTATTTATTGTTTTCAATCCACCTTGCTTCACCTCGCATAAACCCGCCCCATTACACCTAATTTATACAAACACATTATAAATAAAAGGCGCAACAAGTTTTTAACTTGAATTAATTTTTGCAATGATTAATTACTAAGCTAAGATGAGTTCGAAGACGAAAGAATAATAAAAATAAATTTAAAATCAAAAGGATAACATCTAAACGATAGGCTAACATCGCTTAAATTAGGGTAACAAAGGCGTTAAGCCTTATGCGCCTTACAAGGTACAAAACTAGGCACGTGCGATTTTTTTAATTTTTAATTTTTATTTTATATGATATCTTATAAATTTTGAGATTCAAATAATTTTATTTTTAATCATAAATTATTCATAATTTTTTTAAATATTTTGAATTATCCTTACCATTAATTATAATTATTTTTCTATTATATTTTTTTCTGAACATTTCTTATATTATATTGAAAGAGTAGTAAAAATAGAAATTGAGATCTTGAGCGTTACGAGCTCTCTTTCGTTGACCTAATATCTGAGAAAAAACATGTGCCCATTGTTTTTTTCTATGCTAATAATAATTTTATTTGATTAAAAAAAAACTTAAAGAATTCATATTGGAATTTTAAAATTAATTTGATTGTTTGGATCCGTGCTGGTACTGGCTACATCTTTATATATATATATAATATATATATATATAAAATAATAATAATAATTTTCTTTAATTAAGAAAAACTGAAAGAATTCATATTGGAATTTTAAAATTATGTGATTGTTTGGATCCGTGCTGGTACTGGCTACATCTACTCTTTATATATATAATAATTTTATTTAATTAAGAAAAACTTAAAGAATTCATATGGNAATTTATGTGACGATATTTGATCGAACACGAAGTATAAGAAATAATGAAAACTTTGAATGTTTACCAAAAAAAAGTAACTATTATCTCTCATCATAAATATATTAGAGTATTATCTTTAAAATTAAGTGGGACCAACAAGAGTAAAAAAGGAATTGTACCGATAAATACTTATCATATAAGGAAATGTGATTTTTTTTTTGCGCCTGACCAAAAAGGAAATACTGGTGCTATATATACTCCCTAGTCTCTCCGACCGCTTTTATTTGTTATGGCTTCCTTTTATAGAGTCAAATGATAAAAAAAAATTTATTAAAATTATTTTTTCATCATATTGATATGCAAAAAATTGTAATTTATATATATATATATATATA
>NC_028648.1:79513855-79528988 GCF_001406875.1 Solanum pennellii | reverse complement strand
TCGTCTCTTTATGTGGCGATATTTGAACGAACAAGAAATTTAAAAAATAATGAAAACTTTGAAATGTTTACCAAATTATCCTTAAAAAAAAATAACTCATTTTTCTCCCTCCTCATAAATGTATTAGAGTATTATCTTTAAAATTAAGTGGGACCAACAAGAGTAAAAAAGGAATTGTACCGATAAATACTTATCATATAAGGAAATGTGATATATTTTTTGAGCCTGACCAAAAAGGAACTACTGGTGCTACATAAAATGGGACGGAAGGAGTAACATTTTTGTTTCTATATATATATATATACTCCCTAGTCCTTCCGACCGCTTTTATTTGCTACGGTTTCCTTCTATAGAGTCAAATGATAAAAAAAAGATTTATTAAAAGTATTTTTTCATTATATTGATATGCAAAAAATTACAATTTATAATACTCTTTGTATAGTTTTTGAATATCCAAATCTTTTGTTTAAAATCGAATTGATATCATCAAATTTAAGTTTAATAATTACTCAAATTGACTTTCGTAAAATCGTAACATGACAAATAAAAGTGGACGGAGGAAATATTAGGAAGTTGAGACACACATATATTATATATATAAGTGTATCCTTATTTGAGTTTGTGTATCTAAAAATGGAAATTGAAATCTTATACCAAAAGCTCATAAAGCCATTTTTACCTACTCCTTCTCACCTTCAACATTAGAAGCTCTCATTCTTCGACCAAATAGCTGAGCAAGAACATGTCCCCATTGTTCTTTTCTATGCTAATAATAATTTCATCAACAACTTAACCATCGATGAACGAATCGAACAATCTCTTTCGAAGGTATTAACTCATGTTTATCCAGCAGCAGGAAGGTACGACAAAGATGAACGTTCGATTCTCTGTCTTGATCAAGGTATTTGTTATACTAAGGCTAAGGTAAATTGTAAGTTGAATCATTTCATAGAGAAAGCAAAAAATGACCTTAGTCTTGCATCTTTATTTTGGCCACATGAAAACAAATACATAAATAAATGTAATTTAATGGTTTCACCAATTGTAACGGCACAAGTAACTCAGATATTAAATTTCTTTTTGAGTGGGCAAAAGTGTGTAAAATGGAAACTCCTGTGGAGAATATTAATTTTCTAAGATTCAATTTAGGTAACGTTTTTCCAACGAGAGATATATCAGGACTGTTCAAGTCGAATAACGATCCAGTTAGAGAAAAAGATATTGTTACAAAGAGATTTGTTATACGTGAGACTACTATTTCAAGGCTAAGAAAAAGTTGCATTAATGAAGCACGCGGAGTAGGTTTGACTTTTCAACCGTCAAGAGTTGAAATTATTACAGCACTTCTTTGGAGGGCTTTTATTCGTACTTCAGCAACTATAAACGGGTACGTTAGGCCTTCTCTAATGGACTTACCATTGAACTTGCGTTCGAAAACATCTTTAACACAAGTTCAAAATTCTATGGGGAATTTTAGACTCGACGTTCCGATAAAATTTGTACCAAGAGAGACAAAGATGAAGTTACTAGACTTTGTGATATTAATCAGGAATGCTGTGAATAAAGTTGTTGGTTCGTGTACGAAAGCTTCACCAGATGAAATAGCATCAACATTGGTTGATATATTTAATGAAAGTTTTACATCACCAGAATGGGGAGGTAATGATGAAGTTGATGGAGTTTCATGTTCAAGTTTGTGCAACTTCCCTTTTCATGATATTGATTTTGGTTTGGAAAAACCAAAATTGCTCTTTTTTGGTATTAAAGATATGCAAATGTTTTGGTTGTATGATACTGATGTTCATTCTGAAGTTGGTGTGCAAGTGGACTTGAAGGAAAACTATATGAAGCTATTTGAGTGTGATGATGACATAAAAGCTCTCACATTGATACACAATGCAAATCTTTGATATCATTTTACTTGTATTGGCAATTGTTTTGTTTGTAATTTCTTTTTTATTAGGGATAGTTTACACATGCAATATTGAGTAATAAGTTTTTATGCAATTTGGATTTTTTATGTTATTCTTTCTCATAGTATAATTAAAAACCCAACAAGTTTATAAAGAAAATATCGAAATATCCTAAGGCGTTGTATTGATAATCACATATCTCCATTTGAGCCATTCATTTGGCAAATTACTCAACTATCTTCCTATTCATTGCAAGGAAGAATTCATCAACTACAAATAATGTAGTCTTCCTTTGTGTTGGTAAGAAGAAAAAACAAGAAAATGTAGAGTGAAAAAGATGAGTAGTGTTTTATTATGTTTATATTGAGATTGGTGTAGCAGTGAAAGAGAGAGTTGAGACAAAGAATAATATTCTAAGTCTTTATCTACATTCACTATATACAAAAGAGAGTATTATATGTTGAAGGGAGGTGTTCTTTTTGTGTAGCATTAGACTCTTCAACTAATCCGGAGTTGTTTGAGTCGTACATGTTGTTGGGTTGTTATATCCTGGAGGGGACAAGTCAAGAGTATTATTGCTGGATCGGTGTAGATTACGCCGCAGTGGGCTTGAATCTCCATAAATAGAGTGAGATATATCCGTGCCTCAGCCTAAAGATTTGTTTATACATTTTTGTTCATTTTTATTTCAACTGTAATTTGTTATATTTATGGTATATTACACCAACAATTTTAAGGAGATTCATGTTTTTGTTATAGTTTGAAAAAAGTGCAGATATCAAGATAGGGATCTCAACATAATTTCACTCAACGTTGTTCTCTTCAAGACATGGAAGAGAAGAGGTGTATTGTAAAGTGTTTTCTACTTTTTCAATTTAAGTGGAGAAAAGGTAAAGAAAAGAAAACGTTTACCCTAATATTTCATGAAAAATGTGATACTACCTTTCATGGAAAAAATAATATTATATTTAGATATTTTTTAAAGTACATGAATTATTTCAAAATTTATAACTTATAATAAATGTTCTATTAAAATTTGACTCGTTAAATAAAAGATTTTTAATGAAATCATATCGAGTCAAATTCCATTGGAAAGTAGCAATTTTTTAGTAGTGATAGTAGATAATTAATCTGATTCTAGTTTTGAATTTGACTTAAATATCTTATTGATTTGCCTAAAAATTACATGACATTAAACTATATTTTTTGTAAAAAAAAGTCATTTATTTTTAACTAAGTATTAGATATAATAAATACTTTTTGTTATATATATATATATATATATATATATATATAACATTCAATTATTATAATTTATGTATTTACATTAAATAATTATAAAAACCATGATGTAGACGAATAATTGTATATTGTCTTCTAGTTTAGCTCCAAAAGGTGCTAGTCTCATTACTACTTTGTTTTCTTCCTTGTATGCATGTTAAATGGGGACCTCATACATGTAGCTAGTTGATAGGAACCTACAATAATTTAATTCAAATGAAATTCGAATATCGTAAGTTGAGTGACTTATTAATTATAAAAGAATAATGAGAAAATGCACGAGTATTCTTTTAGATTATAATTAAAATTTCAGAGATACATCTTAATTAAATTAAAGTTTTTTTGTGCATCTTTTTTGCTTACGTGGCATCCAAATATCTCGCACGCGTCTCAATTGCGTGGAGTCATGGAGTGTGCCACGTAAGAGAAAAGATGCACAAAATTATATAAAAAAAAGTTTAAGAAGATAATAGGACCTTAATTTAGTTAAGATGTGTCTCTGAAATTTCGATTATAGTCTAGGAAATACTTGCGTATTTTTCTGAAAATAATTTAGTAATTCTTGTAATGTACAATATTTTAGCATAACAAGTAATTTAGTGACTTTAGTAAAATAAAAAGTAAAAAGTAAAAATTAAATAACTATATATAAAATTAATCCCTAAATTAAAATACCTATTTTTTCGTAAATATCGATCACTTTTCCTCTAATACATCATAAAGAAACTAACCCACGATCAGTTGATGTTTTTTTTCTTTTCAAAAAGTATTTAAAATATATATATATATTTTCAAATTCGATAAATAATGATCATCAATAAAATAAGGGACAATTTCCATTATTTTCTCTTCTCAATCTACTATACTATATACAATACTAAGATATCTTGCAAAATATAAGTACTCAATTAAAAAAGAGGAAGGTCATATATTCTCTTCATATAGAAAAAAATGTAAGACAATTTGCATAGTACATAGAGAGGAAACAAAATTAGACAAGTACACTCTAACCTCTTGTATAACGATGTCGTTTGTCTAAATATTTTTTGATTGTTTCACTAAAACCAAATTGTTATATAAAGATCTGATCGTAGATCATGTGATTTTAGGACTCTGAATTCCTCTTTTCTCCCTTATTGATTTTGACATAGGAATATTTGATAAGTTGATCATAACAACACTATCTTCTCTCACACTACATGAATGTTTACATGAGAAAACACTAGAGAAATAATCCTTATTCTTCTTCTTCATCCCAATAAAAAAATCATCCTTGCTTAAACCACCAAAAAACTTGCCTTTTCTTGAAGTAGTACTAGTCTTTGTACACTCTTTATATGCTATATAAAATGGATCATCATCTTGTTTCTTGATGATGAAACCCCTTCTTCTTGATGATGAACTCCTCAACCGCGGCGGACGATCGTAAAAACATGGTGGTGGAGGAACTTTCATGCCATGAAAATCAAAATCCTTTGTGTTATTTTTAGATGAAAATTGAATATGATGATCATATTCTAATTTTGTTTGTGTCACCTTATTACTAACTCCTTTGAATTGAACTTTGTTCTTGTGATTAACATCACTCATGTTTTTTAATCAACAAAATGAAATTTATGGGGATAATTTTTAATATATGTTGATGAAGAAATGAATAATATAAGTTATGAATTTATATATATAGGGATTCTTCATATAATCATATACTTTATGCTTTTTAACGGCAAATATTTCATTTGGTAGAAGTACATAAAACGTGAAGGGCAAAAAATGAGTAAATTACAAAAACGTTAGGTACTATATATAAAACTAATAACAGAAAAAAGATTGATGAAAATAGGGGGAAAAGATTAACCGAACACTTAGCCTCGTTTGGCACGAGGGATGAGGGATAACTGATCTCGAGATTAATTAAAAGATTACGTTTATTTCATGTAACTTGGGATAAAATCGTGCGGGATGACTTATTTTTGGATTAGTTATCTTGAAATTGTAGTGTTAATTTTATTCCTCGTTGAAGGTGGGATAACAATCCTGTGATAACTTGTTCCTAAACTAAACGAGCTTTTAGTATATATAATAGACATTGACGAAATCAAAATTTCACTAAGGGGTTCGTTTAAACCCCGTTCGACAGAAAATTACATTATTAATATATATATTGTTAAAATTATTTTTTTTATAGATATATAGTAATTAACTGAATCCTTTTTAATTTCTTGGTGTGTTAATTTAATTACTCATTTATATTTTAGACCTTCTTAGTGAAATTCTAACGTTTATACTGATTCAAATGAACCTCTTGCACCCCTAACTTCGACTTTAGTTATATACCTTTTTTTCTTCTTCTTCTCCATGTCTACATCAATAGAAGGAGTAGAGCAAACGTGAGACTTGGTTTATAAAATTAGTTAAAATTATATATTTCCGTGATTGATTAATTAGTTAAAACATATATAAATATAAAATATGAATATGTTGGTTTGTAAATTAAACAAACTTATAATACACGAAGAGCACAATTAAGGGAAAATAATTGGTGGGGGTTTTCCTTGTTTTTTGCTTTTGAGGTTAAATAGGCTAATATGTTTTTGTTAGTTTGGTGTGTCTTTTTTAATCCTCAGAGAGCAATTAAATTTATTATTCATTTGGCTATGTGTAATCAAAATGGTGATCCATTTTACAAAAATTAGGTAAACTTATAAAAGAAGAAACAAAAAAAATTAAAATTTAGGAAAGGGTTTTTCGAAGAATAAGCATCCCTTACCTTCAATTCTAAGACTATGAGTTCGAGAGTCATCAAGGAACAAAAAAGGTAAAAGCGTCTAGAAAGGGTTAAATTAAACGAGTTAGATTATGACCTACTTCTGATTTTATTTCAACACAAATAACTTTTCGTTGGTCACATTTATTAACTCATTTCATTTTGATTCGTGTAAAATTAGTCCAATTACCCTCTCATATGATATCCCTAACTAAAATCAATTAATATGGAAAATAGCACTTTTGATCGTTCAATTATTTTAATAATTTTATTATTATTTTAAACCTTATGCATGAATTGTGAAATATGACTTAAACACATTTACCATTAATTAATTAAAAAGCATGATTTGTTCTATCTTATCTAGAAAAATAACTAAATTTAGACAATATATAGTCTAATATGGAGTAATTAACAATACAAACTTAACATAATAATATTTATTTAAGTAGTGGAACAAAAAAATCATAATAATGTGTAAAATATTCATAAGCAAAGAAATCAAAAATGTACATTTCTATTATTTGAAGTTTAAATTTAGAGAATGCTTATAAAAATAATATTCTAAAAATACATTCATAACCAACCAGTTTGTTTTATTGTTTATACACAAAGAAAAGCCAAAAAAAGAACATAAATAGGCACATACATAACGGTTCTCATGATGTCCAGCAGCCAAAGTAGTTACATATATACTTTAAATATATACCACTATCAAATTAATTTATTTCGAGTTTTCAACGATAAACGTTCTATTCAAAAACTTTAAAATAATGAATATAAATCGAAAATAATTTTATTTTCAATTAAAATGAGTCCCCGAGAGTCTGGTATATATTGGCTTTCGTCAATAGTGACCTATTAAAGATTACTTGATCTTTTCGAAAGATTGTGACTTTTTCAAAAGGTTTGTGACATTTTTGAAAGATTCTGAATTTTTCAACCTTTTCGATGAGGCACAATAAGCACATGTTCATACTACCTTTTGTTGTCTATAAATAGAGGGATTTCCTTTCAGCATTCACAGTACCGCAAGGTTTCTATGAATGGAATGTTTTACCGTTTGGATATAAAAAAGCACCAGGAAGATATCAACATTTTACGGATAACTATTTTAACCAGTTAGAAAATTGTATTGTATATATAGATGACATATTATTATATTCTAAAACACAAGATGAACATATAAGATTATTAGAAAAATTTATACATATAATTAAACACTCAGGTATAAGTTTAAGTAAAAAGAAAGCGGAAATCATGAAACCACAAATAGAATTTCTAGGAATACAAATAGACAAAAATGGAATAAAAATGCAAACTCATATAGTACAAAAAAGGACTTCTTTTACTACTACTAAATCTAGTATTTTAAAGTGTACTTTACTGTCGTTGAGTGGTTTGCTGACATCATGGTTATAGGTATTGATACATCGGTGAGTAAGATCGTTCTATCTTTGGAGGATATATTCCATTAACCTCGGGTATTTAATCAAGGGAAATTACATTATGCATTCAGTGGACTCGATTTTCTTCTTTGTGAAAAATAATTTGTATATCGTTTCTGATTCTATTTTCTCTACTGATTTTTATTTTCTAGTTTTGAAAATACTCTTTAAACTTTGTTATTGTTACCAAATTTTTTTCAAAGTTTTTGTTCTAAGTATCCTTCGAATACAGGATGAACAACAGGGAGTTAAGAGACAATAAATAACTATATCAAAATACTCATATTTAGCATCGGCTATGAGGTGTTGTTAATTCAGATTCATATTGTTCAAGACTTATCGCAAATATCTCTCATGACTTCTGTCGATAGAAAAGCTAAGAAGTTTAGATCTTTAAAGTTAATGTCGGAAAACTATATACACAGGGAAGCATACCAGAATCATACGGCTTACGTGAATAAACAGAATTGGCTCTTTTGGTACATGACAGATACAAAGACACAGAGTTTTCTGTAAAAATGTACAAACAATACTTTATTTACAAGACATAAGTTTTTGCTACAATAACTATTGTTTGTGTAGAAGAAAAAAGATGTATGCTGCTATGGTGTTTTAACTTTCTACAACTTACAAAAACAATGTACTAAAAAGAACAAAAGAATCCAAAAATGTAAAACAGGATAATAAAGGGGGGGGGGGGGGGAGATATTATCACCATTCTTGATGGTTTTTTGTATTCAAATATATGTTTTTACGCGTTTTTCTACTATTTGTTCCAACACATCTTGATGTTTGAGAGGCTTAACGTTCGGAGCAGAGGCAATAGAGCCATCATCTCATCCAGAGTTAGCCCAGTTTTTCAAAATTTTACATATCGCGCCAATGCTATGCTCAGCGTTATCCTGTCTTTGATTTGACAGTTGAGCTGAGATAGTATATCCCCGTGGCGATGAAAGCCTATTTATATTCGACTAGTCTACCTGTTCACCGATCAAGTCTAGCCCTACGAGAAGGAATGATATACCTTGAAACAGCAAGAAGTAAAAGTGGATACCTTGAGCTGATAGTAGGCTCCTAACTGCAGCTGTCAATAACAAGAAGGCTAAAGCCAATTCTTTTTTATATATTCTGTTGTGTTTCTTCTTCCGTGAAGACTTTCGTGCTTTTTGCTTAATTTCCTCCTTCAAGTCTCCTAAATTAGGCTCTGAAGTACCTCTTTGATGTTTTGGTTTTTCATCAACCAATAACGAAAGGTCACCCTCGGATGAACGTCCTGATTTCTTGGTTACGATCCACTCATAAGAACTTCCAAGTTGGAAGAGGCCTGAGATCATGGCATTGAACTTTGTCACAGACATTGTGTTCTCGAATAAGAGATATGGTACGATGAAAGGGAAGGATTTAGGGGACGGGAGTATGTTGAGAAATGACATTGTGGCGGGGACGTAAGAGACAACCCACGTAGGGAGTGTAGCCTCGGGAACGAACATGGTTATAGGGAGGATTATACAGAACAAAGTGAAAGAGTAAAATGGAAGTATCAGTTTCCTTAGGAGGAAGAAAAGGAATATCAAGTTGCCTTTCTTCCAAATGCTTATCTGCAATCGGAAGCATAATATGTCAGACAGTACGCGAATTATCATACGTAGATAGATCATAGATGGATATTCGATAAGTGAAATGAGTTATATACATTTGATTCAAGGATGGCAGGAAAACAAAGACGGAACAACTGCATTGGCCCTGAATGCCATCTATGTTGCTGCTTCCTATACGCTTCGTATGATTCTGGTACCTCACACTGGCACTGAAAATGATCGATCCAAGAAAGTCTTTTACATTTTAAGAAGCATTTACTAGTGAGAAGTTAGCAACGAGTGAGGAAAAGTACCTCGACATCATTAAGAAAGATGAATTTCCATCCGTGGAGATGTGCTCGAACAGCAATGTCCATATCCTCAACTGTTGTTCTCTCCAACCAACCACCGGAACCTTCCAATGCCTTAATCCTCCATACTCCAGCAGTCCCGTTAAATCCAAAGAAATTCAGAAAGATCCCGTTCACTTGCTGTTCGACTTCAAAATGAAAGGCCAAATTGATGTGCTGCAGTCTCGTTAGAAGATTTTCTTCCTTGTTTACAAAGGACCATCTTGCTTGAACCAACCCTATATCCTCATTATCCTACAGTTCAAAGTCGAAAGGCGATAATTAATGAATCAAACTACATGAGTGTATTCTATACGCGAACCACATATAAGAAATGAAGATAATTTGAATACCTTGAAGTAAGGAACAGTTCTCTTAAGAAAATCAGGTGATGGTTGAAAATCAGCATCGAAAATGGCAACAAATTCGTAGTCTTTGACATAGCTGCAATTCATGGCTGACTTAAGATTGCCAGCTTTGTAACCCTCTCGAATCACTCTATGACGATATACAATGTTTACACCATCCTTCTGCCATTTATGTACCTCCTCTTTGATCAACATTTGAGTCGTGGAATCGTCAGAATCATCAAGAATTTGAATCAACAGTTTCGACTTAGGCCACTCCAAACTAGACATAGCTGCAATAGCTTGCTGATAAACCTGATACCAATTGCCAACCAACACTCAATTTTCAGACAAACAATAAACATATAAAACAAGACTTAACACAACGAAACCATAACTACGCTCTAATCCATACTATATTAAGGTTCACTACATGAATCCTCAATATCCATTTAGACCCCTTCCATGCCACTACTCAATATACTGACAACATTCAGAAAATCTTAAAGAATACAACAACAACAAATGGAGGGTAGTGTGCATATACGCAGACCTTACCTCTACCTTGAAAAGATAGAGAGACTATTTCCAACAGACCCTCGACTCAAAACAGATGAAGAAGACTATAGTAGCTTTAAAGAATAGGAAAAATTACCTCTTTTTCGTTACACATGGGGATTTGAACAAGAACCATAGGATAGTAACCACCATCACCGTCTTCAAGATCCACCGGACCATCTTTCAAAACCGGCTTAATCTTCCATATACGGATCCATAAACAACCCAAACACAAGATCAATCTATCGAAACTCTGGATAAAGAAGAGTACAATACACACATTTGCCAATGATCGAAGAATGGGAGCAAAATACTCCACCCTAACAACAACCCATATGGAATAAAGCAAATCAAAAACACCCTTCACAGCTAATGGATTTGCCATTGTGTACAAATGCTGAATATGAAGATCATAAGTACTAAAGTGCCAACCTTTATAATATGCAGCTATTTCAAAACCTAACAAGATTAAAGACAACCAAACAATCACCTTTATACAAGAATAGAACCAACTATTGCTTGTGGAAGAATCTGTTTTTCCAGTGGCTACACGACGACGAATAACAGAACCAAAACTGAACAATGCAGAGGCAATAGAAGTTAAACAACCTGCTGCTTTATGTGCTTTGAGAAGAAGAACCCATGTTAGTTGTTTTGCATTCTTGTTTTTAACCTTTTCACCTTTTGTTAACAAGAAACTACCATCCTCTGAGGGAGTTTCGAGCTCAACCATAGACCAGTTATTTGGATTCTCCATTTTTACTACTACAGGGGTACCCCTTTGGGTCTCTTTACCACCCCACCAGCTAAAGGGTGGTGCCATTGATGATTTTGGTGAACACCCTTTGGGAAATCTTGGACAAAAATGCGAAAAAGATTGAAACTTTACGTAGATTTTAGCTCAAAATGATGAAAAGACAAGACTTTGTGACGTTCTAACAACGACAGATCAAACAAGAACTTGACGAATCTCGGCCTAAAATGTGCTAAAGATTGAAACTTTATGATGATTTTAGCTCAAAAATGAACATATACGATGAAAATAATATTGTGGCGTTCTAACAACGACAGATCAAACAAGAACTTAATGAATCTTGGCCTAAAATGTGCTTAAGATTGAAACTTTATGATGATTTTAGATCAAAAAATGAATAAAATACGACGAAAATACAGAATTCTTGGCAAAACAAATGCCAAAAAAGACGAATATTGTGATGTTGTAACAACGACAGATCAAACAAGAACTTGATGAACGAAATCCTAAAAAAGTATTGTTATTATGGTAACACGTCTTTGATTTTGATTTGTCAAATCAAAATCAAAAATAAAGAAATTAAACGCCCATCATGTTTTTTTTTCTTGAAATTTTGATTTCAAAGAGATGAAAATAGACAACAAAATAATATTTATAGGATAAAATTTTGGAAACAAAAAAGAAGAAATTTAAAGAATGTAATTTCAATAGTTTCTTCCTTCTATTTTGGTGGATTAAGGTAAGAAAAATCCAGTTTTTTTTTTCTGTTTTTTTGAAAGAGGTTATTTTAGCTATCAATCAAATATATATATGCATGGAAGATTAATAAAATATTATTAAACGATATTAATTTGAACAAATAATTAATACTCCCTCCGTCCTTTTTTAATTATGTGTCAAGAGTTCATTTAACTTATTTTCAGAGTCAAATTAAATTACATTAATTTAATATTTTAAAATAAAATTTTAAATGTTTAAAAACTATACGAAAAGTACTATTAATCATTATATTTTTTTATAGGAAAAATTGTATATAATAGCAATTTAATAACCTAAAATAAATGGAGTAGCTAGGGTTTGATTTAATTGTGCTCCATAGCAAACGTTTGCAAAAAATTGTCAGGCGCCTCTCTCCCAAATATCTCGCTCGCCACTCACCTCCAATCTCTCGCTCGCTTCCTTACTTTTTATACAAACACAAGTGTATAAAAATTGTTTCTAATTGTATAAAGCAGAGAAAATTATATAAATACATATACTTTTGTTCCCCTCTCTCCCCTCTTCCAGATCTCGCTCGCTTCCTTACTTTTTATACAAACACAAGTGTATAAAAATTGTTTCTAATTGTATAAAGCAGAGAAAATTATATAAATACATATACTTTTGTTCCCCTCTCTCCCCTCTTCCAGATCTCGCTCGCCACTCTCCCAAATCTCGCTCGCCACCCTCGCCTTTCTCACTTATACAAACAGAAGTGAAATGTATAAATTGTGTTTCTGTTTGTATAAAGCGTGAGAAAATTGTACATACACATGCAAGTACATATATTTTCGTCCGATACACTTATAATTATACAATAAAAATACTCCCCTGCCCAGTTTGTTTTGCCTCTCTCTTTCTCATTTTATACAATTTCCAAATTGTATCTAATTTCTCTTTTTCTCGTTTTATACAATTCCATTCAATTGTATATTCCTTGTTGAGTCTCTTTTGCCTTTCTCTCTTTCTCATTTTATACAAATTCAAATTGTATATAATCGTTCTATACACTTATGATAATACAATTCGTTTTATACACTTTGTTTTTATACAGTTCTCTACCCAAGTGTCTTTCTCTTTCTTGTTTTATACACTTCGTTTTATACAATTTTCTCCAACTGTATATGTATAGCGAATTATACAGTTTCTATGTTTGCTATGGAGCGCAATTATGCAAACTTTGCTATAACATAAAATATGAATTTTTTATTTGCTATATATGAAAGTTACCTTTTTTTATATCACTATTATAAAAAATATATATCTTAAAATATAAATTAAAATTTATATCATTTAACTCTACCAAAAACTTACTACAAACTAAAAAAGGTAAAAGGAAATAGTATATGATTACGTATTCATGTGATTTCGTTCTTATCTTACACAAAGAAAATAAGTGTTGTTGATGATTGGATAAATTAATTATCCTATCGGAGTATTAATTATCATCAAACGTTTTGCATTAATTTGGCAAAGATAAAATATGTTTTTAGTGGTTTTCCTTTTTTAAGGTAAAAGAATTTTTGTCTGTTGACTTTTGTTTATGGTAGTCATTAAGTGGCTAATGACAAATTTGCCCTTGGTAAAAATACTAAAAAAAAAGAAAAAATAAATATTTAATAACAGATAATTTATCGCAAAAATTAATTTTTAGTTTTATTCTTTATAATTATAATCATTTCTTCAATATTAATGCATTTTTTAAGATATAAAATTTATTAATTCAGAGGAGTGATATGATAAAATTATTTTTTTATTTATTACTTTTTAAATGGGGTGGCAAATTAAATACTCTATGAACAAGTAAAGAAGAAGGGAAAGATAAAACGAGAAAAAATAATTGATTTTGTTTTGAATTTATTTAATAGCAAGAATTTTCAGACGTGTAATTTTAATAAAATGACAAGATTGATAATTATACGTG
Organism: Solanum pennellii; assembly: GCF_001406875.1. Taxonomy (NCBI): domain Eukaryota; kingdom Viridiplantae; phylum Streptophyta; class Magnoliopsida; order Solanales; family Solanaceae; genus Solanum; species Solanum pennellii. Next base: position 79,515,313 of record NC_028648.1, on the reverse strand, counting down.
ATTATTGTGTATTAAGCTTTTTTTGTAATTATTCTTTTAATGGTTTGCAATATTAAAAACTCGCTCATATTTAACAAGTAGTAAAACTTTATGTTTTTTTCGATTGATAGTGATGTGTATAATTCGAAGGATGAGATATACTCTACGTGATTAACTTATATTTATTTAAGAAAAAATTATATATAATAACAAACTATAAATTCAAATTAAATGTTATAAATATAGTTTGATTTAATTGTATCATATAGCAGATTGTTGCTATTTTGCCTCTCTCGTGGTGAATATTGCTCGTCACACTCGTTTTTGCTGGCAGTCTCTCTCGCCTCTCTCAATTTTGTACAAACGCAAATGTATAAAAAGTGTTTGTGTTTGTATAAAGCGAGAGAAATTTGTATATATACATATATTTTCGTTCCCCTCTCTCAGACCTCGCTCGCCACTTTTCCATATATCACTTGGCACTCTCCCAGGTCTCGCTTGTCACTTTCACTTTATATAAACACATATGTATACATTGTGTTTTTGTTTGTATAAAGCGAGAGAAAATTGTATATACAAATACAAATGCATATATTTTCGTCATATACACTTGTGATTATACACATACGATTTTTTTCAGCCCATTTTTTTTGTCTTTCTATCGTTCTCGCTTTATACAAACTCATATTATACAATTGATCTTTTGTATATGTATACTGAAACAGAAATAAATTATACAGCTGTTTTCTTTTATACATGTATAGCAAAACATACATATTTATGTTTGCTATGGAGCACAATTATGAAAACTATAGCTATAACATACAAATATAATTTTTATGTTTGCTATATGTGAAAGTTATTCTTTATTTAATAGATGTTTGAATATAGATACAGAAATATTTATTTTTCAAAATATGAGCCGAAAGTGTTTAGTAGAAACACTTTTTCATGTGTTTAGGTGCTGAATCAAAACATATCATAGCTTAAATATATAATAAAATTTACTGACATAAATTTAAGATATCATCGATACACTCAACCTAAAATTAGTGTTCACTATCATTAAACCAATCCCTTATTGGAAAAATTACATAAATTAATATATTTTAAAAAATAATTACTGATTTTAGCGATACTTTTTGTTTATTACCATTTATAGCAATGCTTTGTTAAATCTGTAATATGTATTAAAAGTGAATTATGTATGCAATATATATGAATTATAATTGTTTTTTGAAATATATTATGTTTGTTTGGTAAAAAAATTGTCACATTGTATTATAAGTGTATTAAAATGTGTGATAAATATATTATTCATCATTAAAATTTGTATTATATGTGAATAATAAATTGTTCTTTGTAATATGTATTAAACTTGTATTATAAATGAATTAAAAGTGATCAAATGAGGTAAAAATATTATTGCTATAAATGGTAAATATTTTTTTATTATAGTATATTTATGTAAGTTTCCCT
>NC_028648.1:79508368-79511221 GCF_001406875.1 Solanum pennellii | reverse complement strand
TCTCGCTCGCTTCCTTACTTTTTATACAAACACAAGTGTATAAAAATTGTTTCTAATTGTATAAAGCAGAGAAAATTATATAAATACATATACTTTTGTTCCCCTCTCTCCCCTCTTCCAGATCTCGCTCGCCACTCTCCCAAATCTCGCTCGCCACCCTCGCCTTTCTCACTTATACAAACAGAAGTGAAATGTATAAATTGTGTTTCTGTTTGTATAAAGCGTGAGAAAATTGTACATACACATGCAAGTACATATATTTTCGTCCGATACACTTATAATTATACAATAAAAATACTCCCCTGCCCAGTTTGTTTTGCCTCTCTCTTTCTCATTTTATACAATTTCCAAATTGTATCTAATTTCTCTTTTTCTCGTTTTATACAATTCCATTCAATTGTATATTCCTTGTTGAGTCTCTTTTGCCTTTCTCTCTTTCTCATTTTATACAAATTCAAATTGTATATAATCGTTCTATACACTTATGATAATACAATTCGTTTTATACACTTTGTTTTTATACAGTTCTCTACCCAAGTGTCTTTCTCTTTCTTGTTTTATACACTTCGTTTTATACAATTTTCTCCAACTGTATATGTATAGCGAATTATACAGTTTCTATGTTTGCTATGGAGCGCAATTATGCAAACTTTGCTATAACATAAAATATGAATTTTTTATTTGCTATATATGAAAGTTACCTTTTTTTATATCACTATTATAAAAAATATATATCTTAAAATATAAATTAAAATTTATATCATTTAACTCTACCAAAAACTTACTACAAACTAAAAAAGGTAAAAGGAAATAGTATATGATTACGTATTCATGTGATTTCGTTCTTATCTTACACAAAGAAAATAAGTGTTGTTGATGATTGGATAAATTAATTATCCTATCGGAGTATTAATTATCATCAAACGTTTTGCATTAATTTGGCAAAGATAAAATATGTTTTTAGTGGTTTTCCTTTTTTAAGGTAAAAGAATTTTTGTCTGTTGACTTTTGTTTATGGTAGTCATTAAGTGGCTAATGACAAATTTGCCCTTGGTAAAAATACTAAAAAAAAAGAAAAAATAAATATTTAATAACAGATAATTTATCGCAAAAATTAATTTTTAGTTTTATTCTTTATAATTATAATCATTTCTTCAATATTAATGCATTTTTTAAGATATAAAATTTATTAATTCAGAGGAGTGATATGATAAAATTATTTTTTTATTTATTACTTTTTAAATGGGGTGGCAAATTAAATACTCTATGAACAAGTAAAGAAGAAGGGAAAGATAAAACGAGAAAAAATAATTGATTTTGTTTTGAATTTATTTAATAGCAAGAATTTTCAGACGTGTAATTTTAATAAAATGACAAGATTGATAATTATACGTGATTATTGTGTATTAAGCTTTTTTTGTAATTATTCTTTTAATGGTTTGCAATATTAAAAACTCGCTCATATTTAACAAGTAGTAAAACTTTATGTTTTTTTCGATTGATAGTGATGTGTATAATTCGAAGGATGAGATATACTCTACGTGATTAACTTATATTTATTTAAGAAAAAATTATATATAATAACAAACTATAAATTCAAATTAAATGTTATAAATATAGTTTGATTTAATTGTATCATATAGCAGATTGTTGCTATTTTGCCTCTCTCGTGGTGAATATTGCTCGTCACACTCGTTTTTGCTGGCAGTCTCTCTCGCCTCTCTCAATTTTGTACAAACGCAAATGTATAAAAAGTGTTTGTGTTTGTATAAAGCGAGAGAAATTTGTATATATACATATATTTTCGTTCCCCTCTCTCAGACCTCGCTCGCCACTTTTCCATATATCACTTGGCACTCTCCCAGGTCTCGCTTGTCACTTTCACTTTATATAAACACATATGTATACATTGTGTTTTTGTTTGTATAAAGCGAGAGAAAATTGTATATACAAATACAAATGCATATATTTTCGTCATATACACTTGTGATTATACACATACGATTTTTTTCAGCCCATTTTTTTTGTCTTTCTATCGTTCTCGCTTTATACAAACTCATATTATACAATTGATCTTTTGTATATGTATACTGAAACAGAAATAAATTATACAGCTGTTTTCTTTTATACATGTATAGCAAAACATACATATTTATGTTTGCTATGGAGCACAATTATGAAAACTATAGCTATAACATACAAATATAATTTTTATGTTTGCTATATGTGAAAGTTATTCTTTATTTAATAGATGTTTGAATATAGATACAGAAATATTTATTTTTCAAAATATGAGCCGAAAGTGTTTAGTAGAAACACTTTTTCATGTGTTTAGGTGCTGAATCAAAACATATCATAGCTTAAATATATAATAAAATTTACTGACATAAATTTAAGATATCATCGATACACTCAACCTAAAATTAGTGTTCACTATCATTAAACCAATCCCTTATTGGAAAAATTACATAAATTAATATATTTTAAAAAATAATTACTGATTTTAGCGATACTTTTTGTTTATTACCATTTATAGCAATGCTTTGTTAAATCTGTAATATGTATTAAAAGTGAATTATGTATGCAATATATATGAATTATAATTGTTTTTTGAAATATATTATGTTTGTTTGGTAAAAAAATTGTCACATTGTATTATAAGTGTATTAAAATGTGTGATAAATATATTATTCATCATTAAAATTTGTATTATATGTGAATAATAAATTGTTCTTTGTAATATGTATTAAACTTGTATTATAAATGAATTAAAAGTGATCAAATGAGGTAAAAATATTATTGCTATAAATGGTAAATATTTTTTTATTATAGTATATTTATGTAAGTTTCCCT
>NC_028648.1:79491170-79508048 GCF_001406875.1 Solanum pennellii | reverse complement strand
GACATATATATTGCAAGTTCCCCCCCCCCACCCCACCCCACTTTTAGAAATTATTATTTATTTTTTAGCGTGATTCAAATTTTTAATCTATCTAATATCGATGGATAATTAACGATAAAGGTATTCAATTGCCACTTGTCAAATGAAACATAAACGTTGCTAACATACAAAATTGGCAAACCCTAAACCTGTGGTAACCATGATGTGAACATAAGAACAAAAAGAACTCAATTGTTTCAATCAAACAAAGAGAAAAACTAATTAAATTGTTGATTGGAATTGTACTATTTTTCATGGTTGACAAAGTGACAAAAAAATTTTGAAAATTATGTATATTTGGAGTAGTTATGTATAAGTGGACAAAAGATGTTTCTTTTTGCTTCTTTTTTTTTTTTTTTATAAAAAAACTCTATATATCCACATCATGATTTTAATTAAATGCAATAATAATTAACTTTGTTTCCTAGCTGGCAATATATTTCATTTTCTAACATTCCTTGATAATTACAGCCACTCAATTAGGAGGATCTTATCAATGAGTAATCTTGAAATAATTTTACTTATTAAAGTAAAAAGTTTGGCAAAAGTAGCTCACAACTAGTACAGTAGATGATGATTTAGCACCTTTAATCAAGAGTCTCGTTTTAAATAAAATTTATATACTTCTTACGTCTCATTTTACGTGAGATTTTTCGTTTTTCGAGACTCAAACAGTTTAATTTTGATCGGACATTTGCGTATGGAATCTTCAATTTTTTTGAAATGAAATTTATATATTTGTAACCTATGTAAAGAGTACTATAAGTCACAATAATTGATAATTCAAAATGTTAAAAGGATCTATATAAAACTTACAGTCAAAAATAGACTTATTTGAATATCAAAATGTCAAAAATGCCACGTAAAATAGGACGGAGGGACTAATATTTTTACGATTTTTTTTTTGTGTTATTGGGGTCTCAATTCCTCTCTTAAGTTTCGTATGACATTAGAAATGTTTTCCACTCGATTTATGACGTTAAAATCAAATTCAATCCGTTTAAATTTGGAGAGGTGGCAAAATTCGCCTATTATTTCTCTTTTAATTTAGTCTATTCACATTGATTATGTCACATATAGTAATAATGAAAAATAATAATTTTATATTTTATAAAAAAAAATAAAGCAATAAAACTTTAAGAAGAAATTGGATGAGTTGAGTTATAATTAACCCGCATTTTCAGCTCAATCTATTTATTTAACACCTTTAATGAATACTAATAATATTCGATTGAATGTGAATTTTGCATTATTGGATCCAATTTTTGGGGAGCCACTTTCGAATTTTCGTTTCGAAGGACTCAAATTCAAAACCCTTCACTAAAGATGAAGTGTCCTCGAAAAATTATTGTAATTTATATTTATATATTAAAAATAATTACTCAATATTCAATATTCATATTTTATATTAAAATTTGACTAAATCAGATATTTTACAATATATATGAAGACCTTTTTTTGTGGATATAAAGAGTGTTTCCAAATAAAGTCATGGTAGCTAATACTAGCAATAATTCAAATAATTAATGGACTATGCTTTAGTCTTAAATTAGTTGGACTAAAACACGTCGTTGACACGATTGATATTAATTATTTAGTAATTAAGAACCAACAACTTGATCTTTCTTCTAATTAGTATTTATTTATTATTATCATAAGATAAGATAAATACATGCATGCACTCACTCACATGACTAACTAATCAAGATAATAAAAGTGGACTAAAAATTTAAAATTTTTACGATAACCTCAAATATTTATTTTTAAATATTTTTATAAAATTAATCATTATAAAAATAATATGAGTAGTCAAATTTATAAATAAACTATGGTATTCGAATTTTAATAGAATAATATAGGCCATATGTAATGGAATTCAATTCTATGTACATACGATTATGTTATATTCTTGGTCGGCGCTAAGCCTTAGAAAATAAGACACTTCCATTAAATTTTCATATAAAAAGATTTTTTTTTTTGCATCTCACAATAATTTTTAGAGGTACAATTAATAATTTTATATCTTAAAAAATCAAAAAAATAAATTTAAAAATTTTAAGTTTCCGATTCATTTTTGACTCTAGGCTACTAACATTCTTCGAACAGATCGTATATTTTACTGAAATAGGCAGAACTTCACCCTGTAAGAATCATATATAATTAAGACTTTCATCTCATACAACACAAACGAAAAACCCAAATACTCATCGCTAACAAATATGAAAAAATTTGAAATTTGTTAAATCTCAGTCCCGTTTTCTCTTAAAAGAAATAATCACAAAACTCTTTTTATAACGATAATACCAAAATATCAAATTGACAGAATCATATATATATATATATATATATATATATAGATATATATATATAAAGAAACTGGACCATCAAATCCTCACCATTAGTTTCACTATGTGGATATGTTCCTTTCGACCTAATTCACATTTTGAGGATGGAATAGCTTTGCAATTATTTACGTCTTCTCCTAGCATCTCTTTATTATTTCTTTTCAATTTTTCTACGATTATTTTATGTTTTTTTTTAAAAATTTTATTTGGTGTCTAATATTCATATTATAGTCAGACTATTTTGAATTCGTATCGCTTAACAGTGACGTAGCCACATACTGTCAAAGGCGTCCAATTGGACACCCTTTGTTGAAAAAAAAATTAGCATATATACAAGTAAAATGATATACAGAATGATTAGATAATCTTTTTTGAACAGCCTTAACATAACAAGTCGCTATTTCTGGACACCCTTTAATAATTTTCTAACTCCGCCACTGTCGCTTAAGGTCTTCCTTATCAATAAATAACATGATAGTTTTATTATATTAAAGAGAAGCTAACAACAAATAAATACAACACCAAAGTAAAATATATGTGCTCTTTAATTTCTTTTATTTTTTTAAAAAAATATACACAAAAAGAGAGAAAGAGATATATAGTCATTAAGGACTTTAGGTTAAAAATTAAAACAATACAAATGCAACAATAAATTTAACTTAATTATTGATTGATCGACTAAATTTCCATTCCAAAAAAGTATTTCTTATTCTTTAAATTTATTAACAACAAATCCACCCATTAAAACCATCTCTTAAATAATATAGAAAAAAAAAGTGAAAAAGTTGAATATACACTGAATCAAACTTTAGACTTAATAATGCATATTATTAAAATTGTACAAATATAAAAATCTAAAATAATAAAATAAATAAAATAAAAGAAATCCACGTGAATAATAAATATGAACAAAATTCCAATATGTATTTTCTTTACTTAAAGTTACGTACACCAATCAAAATCAAATGCGACAATGACAGTTAAGTCGGTATGTACATCTTTAAATCCACGTGGCACTTCCGTCGGGCCCGCAAAATCTACACTCTCACCATGTAAACCATACTATAAAAAAAAATATAGAAAAACTTAAGAGTAAAGATTCGAAAATATTTTTTTTTTGAGTTTCATATCTAAATAGGTTATTTAATCTTGATTATCATTAAATATTAAGAGAAATATTATAAATTCTTGAATTTGATGCAAGTTATTAGTTTGACTTTTAAATTTTTAACGGCCTTAAAAATAGTCTCTACTTGATTAAATAAACTTAGATGTACCCTGAATCTGCAATGTGATATAACAAGTAGTCTCAAAATTTTGTAGGAGTATGCGATTAGTTTGATTTCTGAATTTTTGACGGCTTTAAAAACACCCTTTGTTTGACTAAATAAATTTAAATACATCCCGAATCTGCAATGAGACATAACAAGTAGTCTCAAAATCTTGTAAGAGTATGAGACTTTATAATAAGAAGCACATAAAAGTCTCTAAACAGCTGAAGTTGACGAGAATTTACGAGTGTATTTCATGCATGTTATAAGATCGAAGATATATTTAAATTTTGTTAATCAAGTAAAAATATTTCTGCTCAAAATCTTATAAAATTTTCAACTATTTTCTACAAATTAAATAAGGAATATTTTGAGATATGTTTCGATAAATATTTAGTAGTAATAGTTTAAAGATAATTTTTATCTTTTAACTATAAAAAATAAGCAATTATTATATATTGGACTCTATGAAAAGGCCAAAATAGTCAAAAAGAAAAATTTAAAAAAAATAGTCCATTCTCAACCGACGCGCCTTTTTGAGAAAGTAGAAAAATACAAAAAGGCTACGCGCCTCCCTACTATACCTTCTTCAAAAAAAAAATTTATTATTAGCAGCTCATTTTTTCTGTCACATAAAAGTGTTAAAAGGGCTTTTTGGTCTCAAAAAAATTGTTTACCTTTCTATATACTCATTGTAGTCGCTGTGAAGTAGAAGTAATTGTTTTTTTTTGCTTTAAAGGAGGAATTAATAGTTTTTTTTTGTTTTTTTGGTTGCTCGGATTCATCATATCGGAGAAAATTATCAGTTTCCGGTGAGTAAATTAATGTAAGTTTTGTTTATTTCAATTGAAATGAGTTATTGTGTAGTTTTATCTCCATTTATGTTTTTTGTTAGTTTGTGTGATGAATTTTAGTTGTTCAAGTTGCTGTTTTGCTTAAGATTTTGGTGTTACTGAGAATTAGGTTGAAGTTTAACTAATTCGAAGTGATTTGTGCATAAATTGATTGTTGTTAACTATATAGATGTGGCGGTTTTCAAATTTGAATCAGCAGTTGGAATTCAAATTTTTTTAGAAAAAATTTAAATTGTGGTGTTTGGACGGACTTGTGTGCATTAGATGCGTTAGACTAATTTCACGTGATACCTTCCAAAGTCGGTTTGGTCAAGGGTGTAGCGTAGTGATCAATAAAGTGAGTTGAGAATCGCTAGATCTCAGAGTGGACTTTTACCTTTACTGTATGCGGAATTGTGTATTTTGCTGCTCTTTTTAAAAGCATGGTACCCGAAAAATGAAAGAGAGTACTTGGGGCTTTTTTTTGTTAGTTTTATGGTATATTATGCTAGTGTTGCCATTTATGTTGGAAAAGATCAACTTTTTAGTATAGTTCATTTAACAAGGTTGGATATTTTCGAGTTATGAACTTTTAATCTAGGATATGGTTTGTGGTTCCTTGTTACCGGACAATTTTTTGATAGAAGAGGGCCTCTTTATGCAAGTTGCATGACTAATTCTTGAACTTATGGGAAGTGTTTATCTCTAGTTCTATCATATTTGTGAAAAATGAAACACTTGAGCCTAAAACATTTACTTTTGCAGTTTGTGGACTGCAAACACAACCGTTTTTCTGGCTACTGGATTCAAGTCATTAGGGAATGGCCTATGAGCTTGATTATTGATTGAGGTCGCTGGCTTATTTGAAAGACGGGAATGAAGCTATCTGCACTCTTGACTTCTGCCGGAGTTAATATTGCAGTCTGTGTGGTGCTGTTAATTCTGTATTCCTTACTAAGGAAACAACCAACTTTTGTAAATGTCTACTTCAGCCAGAGATTTTCTCGGGTACGAACAAGACAGCTTGGTGGCTTTAACTTTGAGCGATTTGTTCCGTCTCCTAGTTGGATCTTGAAGGCATGGGAAGCATCCGATGATGAAATAGTTGCTGCTGGGGGCTTGGATGCGTTCGTGTTGGTGCGGATGATTGTTTTCAGGTGAAAGCTCAACTTTCCATGTACACTTGTTGCTGAAATATTAATTGCTTGTTGCCATGGACTGATTTTAAATAGTGACTTTCCAATAAAGGTGGACAGTTTGATGTCATTGTACTACTGCAGTATGCATTTCCCCATAAGGATGTATAGCGTATGTTAGATGGTGAATCTGTTCTTAAGTATGCTGTGCACCTATATTTACTTCATCTATGTCGGGTCTATGTACCATTAGTCTCGTAAGTGCACTTACCTTTTCCTGCTTCTTATGGTGGACAGTGTCCGAATATTCTCCATTGCAACTACTCTAGGACTTTTCCTCGTGGTGCCTCTTAATTATTTTGGTCAAGATATAAAGCGTCAGCAAATTCCTGCCGAGTCATTGGAGCTATTCACCATTGTGAATGTTGAGCCAGGGTCAAGATGGTATGAAACATGTGGAAGTATGCTGTAATTATTTGAATGTAGATAATTAATATATTCCCTTCTAAATGGACATACACAGATGCATAATGCAAGTAGTGATTTTATTCCATGCGATATAGAAAGCTTTTGTCTTTGCCTAGTGTCCAACAATCTGCAAATGTCAAGTTTAATCCTTTCAGCATTTTGCATATGAAGTTAATGAATTTTACCTAATAACGAGAAACTATTCCTTCGTCCCAATTTATATGAGACACGTCCAAGAAAGAATGACCTTTGAATAATTAGAAACAACTAAACTCTATAATTCACTTTTACCCTTCATGAAATGATTTATAGCCACACAAATATCTAAGGTTTGTTTTAGAACACAAATTTCAGAAGTCTTCGTTTCTTTCTTAAACTTTGTGGCCAAGTCAAATGATGCCACATAAGTTTTTTTTTTTTTTTTTTTTGGGGGGGGGGACTATAGAAGAGATCTACTTGTAAGATTACCATAATTCCGTTTTTCACAGAAAAGATGTGTTAATGACATTATTTCTTCATTTACTGTGCTTCTTTTCTACCACAGTTTACTCTTCACTTAAATTTGCCTCTACTTCTTCTTCAGGTTTTGGGTTCACTGCCTCGCACTGTATATCATATCCTGCTCCGCTTGTCTTCTTCTTTACTCTGTAAGAATTTACTACTAACTTCTAAATCATCTGTTATTTTTCTTTCCTGTTGAACTTGTATTTGTTTTACAAGATACTTCGTACTTATGCTGTGTCAGTGTTTTTATCTTAAAGTTTTTGCTGCTTTCTTTTAGGAGTACAAGAGTATCTCAAAGAAGCGGCTGGCGTACTTCAGTTCATCACTTTCCCGCCCATGTTACTTCACTGTTCTGGTCCGTTCTATCCCAAAGTCTAAGGAAGAATCATACAGTCAAACACTGGAAAAATTCTTCATGAATTACTATGCATCAAGTTATCTATCTCATCAAATTGTCTATCGCTCTGGCTATGTCCAGAAACTGCTGGTGAGATTAAGATCCTTTATATTGTAGTCTAACTAGGCAAGCATTTGCATCGCAGCTTTGGAGAGCTTGGTGTTGTTCAAAGTTTCTCTTGTGCCCGAATAGATTATTCTGTTATGGTTTCAACTTAATTTAAAATTGGAGATGAAACTGTTTAATATTATGAGTATTGCATGAAGGGAGATGTGGGGACCGGACCTATAAGTTTTGTCCCAGTTTTCACGTTCAGGAAGGTAAGCAAATGACTTTGCAATGTTTAAGATGAGATGCAATCAATGTATGGTTTGTGGTAGATATTCGCCACCAAGTACTACATAATAGATAGCAGATGCTTTATCTATCAAAAGAACAGAAGATAGCAGAAGTTTCTGTTGGGAAGCACATGCTTTTTGGTCTTATCTGAGGAATGGGATGAACATCTCATCTAAGATAGCGATATCTCTTTTAGTTTTTAAGTTAGCCTTTTAGAGTGGGACCAGTGATGCTTGTAATAAAAATGATAAACCTTATGTGGTAGTTTTCGGTTAGGTTCTTGCACATTATTTTTGATACTAGTGGTGTCTGCATCAACTTTCACGCACCTCAACTATTCCACTGGGTTCCTCCTAGGGGTGACAATTTCAGCTCATATTAATGGAATCAATCCATTTAACCCATACTTAATGGTTTGGATCTCTCATATTTTCATTGGATAAATATGGACTTCAAGCTATTTTAGAGCCCCTACAAATAGGGTCAAAATGGGTAAAATATGGATATCCATATAGATCCGTAGTAGAAAATCTGTTTTTCTTTCAAATACATTGTTTTCAAAACATTCTGGACCTTTTTTATCAGCTTCAATGGCCCCAAGTGAAAAGCACTACTCCTTATGTATCTGTATGAGCTTAAGATAGTACTCAGTTGGTTTCTTCTTGATCTGGACTTCTGCTTACACTTGTGTTTTGGCATTTAACTTCTTGGTTGGTGGTCTTTCTTTGCTCCTTCACTTTTTCTGTATTTGATGCTTAATTTGCCAGAAGTTGTATGGCGACAGACTGATGCAGAGGGGGTGTTCAGGATGCTTAAAACAACCCAAAAGGAGCTTTATGCTGGATCAAATTTTATGATATGTGGCATATGCGGAGGAGCTACTTCGTCTTTCAAGATGATCACCAATGAGTGTGATCGTGATAAAGGAAGAGATGATTGTGATGGTTCAGATTTGAGAAAAAAGGTGACGTTTGTCCCATTAGAGGATTGTGTTTTCATGAAGTCTTTTTACACATGTTATTGCTCAGCTTCTGTTCAGTCTGTTAAGTGTTGACAATACCTGTCAGTAGGCAGCACCAATACCTGCCAAGTGGTGGTTTGGTTATTATGATTATGCCTCTGTATGCCTAGGGACAAAGTTTTTATTCAGTACTGTGTGTCCATCATTACCCATTTTGAGAAGTAATTTATCTGAAACTTTATGTGTTATACATTTGACCTTTAAAACTTGGCATGCTGCATGATGATTCTTGATGGATATGAGCTCCATGAGTTAGTGATTTGTTATTAGTAGGAACTAGCTCATTGTGGTTATTGCTCCAAAGTTCAGATGCATAAATAGCTCATGAAATCCCATATTCCTGGTCCTCTCTGCTAGAATCCCACGTTGGTCGAGAGTATAATGTGTTGTTTTCTTATATGGTTTTAGGTTATCCTTACTTCATGAGCTAACTTTTGGTGTTGAGTTAGACTCGATATCTGTTTTCTTAAACATGGTATTAGAGCCAAGCTCATCATTTCCTTGATATATTGCACCCTCATGTTATGTTGTCGTCACTAGATGTCCGGTCTTTGAACGTGTTAGACTCCCACATTTGTTGAGGGTAAGGGCTGTTATCTCCTTGTATAAATTTAGACAATCCTTACCTCATGAGCTATCTGGGCCTGAGTTTAGCTCAATTGTCCAGTTGCTTAATATTCAAATATTTCACTTCAATGACAGAAACAACATTGAGTTGCTTTTGTTCCAGAGTATGTGTACTAATCCCTCTGGCTTTTATTGGTGATTCTTTCTTGTGCTTGACTCTAATTGGTCAAATCTTTTGAAACTGTGGTTGGACAAAACATGATGTGAATCGAAGGATATACATTTTTCTTGCAGGAGTCTGCAGCTGCTTTAGTTTTTTTCAGGAATCGGTATGCTGCTTTAGTTGCTTCGCAAGGTCTTCAATCTTTGAATCCCATGTCATGGGTTACAGATCTTGCTCCAGAACCAGATGATATGTACTGGTCAAACATTTGTGTTCCTTACAGACTCCTTTGGATTCGTAAAATTGCGCTTCTAGTGGCCTCTATTCTTTTTGTGGCGTTTTTTCTTGTGCCCGTTTCACTAACACAGAGTCTCGTTCACCTCGACAAGCTGCAAAAGACATTTCCATTTCTTCGAGGATTTTTAAAGAGGTAATGCAGTCTTCTGTTTTGTTTCCATTTCTTGGAGTACAGTTGGTTTTGCATGTGTGTGTGTGAGAGAGAGAGAGAGGGAGAATTGGAGGTGTTTGTGTGTGTAGATAACTTATTATATTGAATGTAATTTAGATAAAGTCTGGCTGCATAATTTCAAGACTGTATTCTTTTGAAAGGATGATGCTGAGGATTCTAAAAAGAGATCCATTTAATATAAGCATTCAAACTTTTTAGCTTTTTTTTCATCATATAAAGAAAAAGGAAAGAATATAGTCTTAACCTAACCCCAGGGCGAACCCCGATCGGAAGGCGTTAGACAGACTAAGGACTTAAAAGAAGAAGTTAATGATCGATATCAAATGAGAGTAGCAGATCATATTGGATGAAAACATAAATAAATATTAAAAAAAGAATAATTGGAATCCACAGTTGTGGATCTCGATCCAAAGGTTCTTTCTTGATCTAGCTACAAAGATGGGACATCATGGGAAGGTAAGTGTGGAAACCTAGAAATTACTACTAGTTGGACCCAACAAAAAAGATGTTATCAAGCAAATGTATGATATGGTTCTCTTCTCAATATTTACCACGTTCCTTTATATTGTAACAGTTCCTGTTTGCTTTAATTAGCGCTTTTCAGTTTCATGCATCAGATAACTTGCAGTTTTTACGTCATTGCTTGAGAAATAGACATTATATTATGAGAGGGAAACATACGTGAGCAATATAGTAATTTTTTTCCCCCTCTTTCTTGCAGGAGTGGTGTTACTCAGCTTGTCACGGGATATCTACCAAGTGTTGTATTAATTCTGTTTTCCTACATAGTTCCTCCATTGATGATGCTATTTTCTAAAATGGAGGGCTCTATCTCTCGTAGTGGCAGGAAGAGGAGTGCATGCATAAAAGTTCTATACTTCTTCATCTGGAATGTTTTCTTTTGTAACATTGTCTCCGGATCTGTTATTGACAGATTCAATAAAATTTTTAAGGATGTGAACAATCTACTTTCAACGGCTGTGCCATCAACGGTAACTCCACCTCTCTCTGTGTTTTTACTACTCTCTGTCTTGGTATAACCATCTTATTCAAATATTCATGTTTTCGCATTTTATATTCCCTAGCAATGTAAATGAATTAGTTTGCTTACCCTTGTCTTTCATCTATGATATTGTATCATATAAATCATGAATATACTGACCTCAAGAGTTGATTGATTGGTAATGTCTTTTTGCAGGCGACCTTCTTTATGACTTATGTTTTGACTTCTGGCTGGGCAAGTCTGTCTGTTGAACTCTTACAACCATTCGGTCTCATCTGCAGATTGTTCTCCAGGTTTATTATGAGAAACACCGATGCTTCATGTTATGGAACACTGACTTTTCCATACCATACAGAAGTTCCGAGGATCCTCCTATTTGGCCTCTTTGGTTTTGCATATGCTATTTTGGCACCTTTAATACTGCCATTCTTGGTAGTTTATTATTCCATTGCTTACCTCGTATATCGTAATCAGGTAATTATATCCTTCTAGTTTAAATCTTTTTTTATATCTCTTTTTTTTATCTCTATTAGTTCGTCGCTCTTTTTATCAGTATCTATTGAACTCTATAAATGACCCTAGAATAATAAAGTGAATCCTGATTTTGTCTTGATTTGCGGGGGAATATTTTTGGAATGCCTGTTCTTGCCCTGAAATTTTGACAGCTAATGAGCTTCTTGTTTCTAAAGTCTAATCTTCTCATCTCTCATATGTGGTGCAACTCATCAAGGCTTTTCTTTTTCCCGCTTATGGAATCACTAAGCGGAATTGCATTCTTTTATTAGTCTTGCTACTCTTAAGAAACGATTTATTTGCCATGTTTTTGCTGATTGATGTGCTTTCCTTTACACCAATGAATATTTTTTCCTCTTTAGCCTGTGGTCTGACAACTTAGTGAAACTATCAGATCCTCAATGTATATGTGACAAAATACCAAACTGGTGGAACCTATTGGCCTATTGTGCACAACACAACAATTTTCTCAATGGTGCTGATGCAAATTATAGCTTTGGCGGTTTTTGGATTTAAAAAATCTTCATCTACATCAAGCTTCACTATTCCGTTGATAATCTGTACACTCCTCTTCCACGAGTACTGTAGGCAAAGGTTTGAACCATTGTTCAAGGACCCTCCTGCTCCGGTATGACTAATCACACAGTTCATTTTATTTGGTTGTCCATATATGTATCTTATTCCGTGTACATTTTGACAGATCCTCATTGAGATGGATAGGCAGGACGAGGTACATGGGAGGATGAAAGAGATGTATCAACAACTCCAATCAGCGTATTGTCAGTTCAAATCAACCTTATTTTCACTGGGTAAAGCTGCTCCTGGAAATGACGAAGAGAACATGAGTATCCATACGGTTCAAGACATAGGAGATGTTAATCCAGGTTCAAATAGCTTAATAACTACTGTGGAGAGTCGTATTTGTCTGGATGTTTTTTGACACGCTTTGTTGCTTGCAGGGAAAAGTCCTTCACATCTTCCTCCATCATGTGCATCTGTTGAAATTAAAAGTCATCATCATCCTTTATCACATACGTCAAGTCCTCATCTTCTATCACCACACGCGTCTTTGGAAATTAGAAGTCCTCCACATATTCCATCATCACGTACGTCTTTGGAAATTAAAAGTCCTCCGCATATTCCTTCATCATGTACATGTTTGGAAGTAAAAAATCCTTCTCACCTTCCTTCATCACATACATTTTTAGAAATTAGAAGTCCTCACCTTCCTTCATCACGTATGTCATTGGAAATTAAAAATTCTTCTCATCGTCTTTCACCACGTAGGTCTTTGGAAATTAGACGTCCTCATCTTCCATCACCACGTACATCTTTGGAAATTAGAAGTTCTTATCTTCCTTCACCACATACACCTTCGGAAATTAAAAGCCCTCATCTTCCTTCTTCAGACACATCTTGGGAAATTAGAAGTCCCCTTCTTCCTTCACCGCGCGAATCTTCAGAAACTAAAAGTCATCATTTTGCATCACCGCATAAATCTTCAGAGATTAAAAGTCCTCTTCTTCGTTCACCACGTGAATCTTTGGAAATTAAAAGCCCTCGTCCTGCTTCACCTTGTAAATCTTCCGAAATTAAAAGTCCCCATCTTCCTTCACCAGGTACATCTTTGGAAATTAACAGTCCTCTTCATCCTTCATCAAGTACTTCTTCAGAAATTGAAGAATCGCGTGGTAAGTAGATGAATCTTTTCTGTGCATATATACGCGGTGTTATTGTTGGTGTTGGTGCTACTTCTGCATTCTTACGACTGCCTATTTTATGAGCACGGTTGATGTGTCGTATGAACTGTCTTGTAAAAGAGACTCCTTGGAAGTGTACAGCAAACATACATGCGAAAAATGGCGTCTGAAGAGACTTCTTGAAGTGTACAGAACTTGTTTGGGGGCTCTGAAGCTGCAAAACATAGAGAGTTACTACAGATTGTTTTTTTTTTTTATATTATACTATAGATGGTTCCATGACTATGGATACCTGTGTATAAATACATAGATATATTTGTGAAACAGTTTGCTTGATATGAGTAAAATTTTGTTTTTTTTGAAAGTTTATGGCTCAAGTTATAATATGTGCAGCTATGAACTAAGAAAAACACAAGGGAAAACAACTACTCTTACATGAGTATTTGTATATATTTTTTTTCCTATTAATTGTAGTTGGAATATGTATATATTTATAGAACCTAGTATATGATAACCAAATTACACAATTATGGAGATTGCTTGGGAATAACATGACGATTTAACAGACACTTTTGAGTTTTCAGAAAGAGATATATATTCACGTGAGAAATTAATAAAAAGAATTGTAGTTCGTTCATTTGTGGGCAAACTATCTTTAGAGATCGGGTAATACTATTATTTTGGATGGATTTGGAGTTATCGGGTGTTTCTATTAAAATTTGGAAAAATTACTGAAATACACGTATTGTGTTTTCCTTATTTTCAATATACTCTTCTATTTCTGAAAACCTCTAAATTTTCTTATTTCTTTAATGTGTTTGATTTACGTAATATGTATTTAGTTTATTTTATAATGTATCTGAGCTACATATTATGAATTCGATTTATGTTATAATGTATTCGAGATACTCTTTAATGTATTCCAGCTACATATTAATGTATTCGGTTTGTGTCACTTCTTAAGGGATTAATGTAATTACAAATTAAAGAGGAATCGATTATAACTTCATATTAAAACTATGTGATTCCTAAAATTTATCGTTAAAATTTAGGCAACTACTTTTATCAATTTTGAACAGATTTACCCTTTGAGTTTTTGTTTTTCTATTAAAATTGATGTTTTATTCTAAAAGAAAAAAGAAAAAACATGTAACATATTAATAAATAGACTGTCCCACCCTCTTACCATTTTAAAACCTAAATGTTATAAACTAAAATCAAAGCGGAGTTATACTGTGTATGTGTTTGACTGAACTTAATAACTTTCGTTTATATTTTGTATTTATCTTAAGAAATTTATTTAATATGTATATTTTACTAAATTTATGCAAACCTTTTGTGCGGAAAAGTTATGAATATATATAGTTCGCTCAATTAATTTTTTAACAAAAGTTATGGGCATATACAAATCGGTCAATCAGTTTTCTAATAATTCTATACGTTTTATACATATATTTTATTATAACCTAGTTTGTCGAAATATATAGGGCAATAATTATTCCTTGATTAATTAAACGAAATGAAATGTATAGGGTATCATGAACGAGCTTTGGAATCTCAAGCTCGAGAATGTCAAGCTAAATTTCAGATTAAATATCTAAAGTTTGAAGTTTTTATACCTTATATAAAGACGTAAAAAAAATTTAACTTTAATTTCGTAAGTTTAAACTTGATTCTGAAACGGCTAAATTGATAAGAAATTATATACTTCGCTATAAATATATATGTCATTATAAGCGGCCCTTAAATCAACTATTTGTGCACTTGACACATAAGTAGCTTTTTTAGAACATATATCCTTTTAATTAAGGGAAAATTATATATAATAGCAAATTAATAACCTAAAATAAATGGAGTAGCTAGGGTTTGATTTAATTGTGCTCCATAGCAAACGTTTGCAAAAAATTGCCAGACGTCTCTCTCCCAAATATCTCGCTCGCCACTCTCCTCCTATCTCTCGCTCGCTTCCTCACTTTTTATACAAACACAAGTGTATAAAAATTGTTTCTAATTGTATAAAGCAGAGAAAATTGTATAAATACACATATTTTTGTTCCCCTCTCTCCCCTCTTCCAGATCTCGCTCGCCACTCTCCCAAATCTCGCTCGCCACCCTCGCCTTTCTCACTTATACAAACAGAAGCGAAATGTATAAATTGTGTTTCTGTTTGTATAAAGCGTGAGAAAATTGTATATACACATGCAAGTACATATATTTTCGTCCTATACACCTATAATTATACAATAAAAATACTCCCCTGCCCAGTTTCTTTTGCCTTTCTCTCTTTCTCGTTTTATACAATTTTCAAATTGTATCTAATTTCTCTCTTTCTCGTTTTATACAATTCGATTCAATTGTATATTCCTTGTCAAGTCTCTTTTGTCTTTCTCTTTTTCTCATTTTATACAAATTCAAATTGTATATAATCGTTCTATACACTTATAATAATACAATTCGTTTTATACACTTCGTTTTTATACAGTTCTCTGCCCAAGTGTCTTTCTCTTTCTTGTTTTATACACTTCGTTTTATACAATTTGCTTCAACTGTATATGTATAGCGAATTATACAGTTTCTACGTTTGCTATGGAGCGCAATTATGCAAACTTTGCTATAGCATACAAATACGAATTTTTTATTTGCTATATGTGAAAGTTGCCCTTTAATTAATACAATAATATATAGTTTCTCTTAATCATACCCTTTTAATTAATACAATAATACATAGTTTCTCTTAATCTCATTAATTAATTTATTATACATTGCAAACATATATTATAATCTCTACAAATACAGCACAACTTTAACTAATGAAAAAATTAAGTAACATCATTAAACCAAAAATTCACTTAATCTCAATAATCCAACCCCTCTTGTCCTCAATAATACCTTTTTGAATTGCTACTAATCTTGAGTTCAATTGCTCACTTATTAAGTCTGAGCTTACCTTGTAGTTAATCCTGCAAATTTACATCATTAATCCTAATTAGCCAAATAATTAACAACAAAACTTATCAATTGACAAATTCAAATTGTATATAATCGTTCTATACACTTATAATAATACAATTCATTTTATATTCTTCGTTTTTATACAGTTCTCTGCCCAAATGTCTTTCTCTTTCTTGTTTTATACACTTCGTTTTATACAATTTGCTATAGCGAATTATTTGAATTTTGTCTAATATTACTGGCAAATGAGCAGGTCAGATCAAATATGAGTGGATCAGATTAGATATAAACAAGTTAAACAAAATTCAAGTCTATCTCTACACGAACAACAAAACTAGAGAAATTAACTATACAATACAATTTTTCGATAATTTTTTTTTTGGACGAACCCCTCGACTCCATCTAGATCCACGCACGCCCCTACAACCCGACCCTCTCCCCCACTATACCACCCTACCTTTATACCTACTCCCATAATATCTGTCTAGATTAAATTTGGACGATAATTATTCGATACACTAGATCGTAAATTTCAAATTGGATTTAAAATTACCTTTTGTTTTTGTAGGTAATACTTCCTACAGGAGCAACACCAAGTGCAGTTCCAGTACAAAATACTTCATCAGCACTAAACAATTCATCTGCTTCAATCAAACGTTCCTCAACCTAGATCAAAGCGTAATTAACGATACGAATAATTCAAAGAAATTTAACATATAGTATATATACATTAAAAAAAAGTTAAATATATCTAAACAATATAATTTTCAAACGAAAAAATTTATCAATTGACACTTTTTAGATAAGGAACTCCACTATTGTATAAACCTAATAAGTAAAATTAGTTATCTTAAAAATAAAACAAACAACTAAATTTGTTGCGTGAATATTATCTACCCTATGAGTTATATAAATAGTGAAAATGCACGTGACGATGATTTGTTTCATCGAAAACTAAACTCAAAGACATTTAACTTGATATGTCGTAAACTTCCAACAGACACTCCACTCAGGGAAGCAGAGCTCAGACTCAAAGCGCTACGGGAAGAGCAGAACTCTCTTGCGAGAGAAATGACATTAAAACACCGAGGTAACGGAAGTGAAGGCAACTCAACAGGAGGAATAATAAGAGGAGCACAGGGATAAAATTGAAGGAAC
>NC_028648.1:79475568-79484873 GCF_001406875.1 Solanum pennellii | reverse complement strand
CCCCACCCCAACCCCCACCCCCAAAACCCCCTAAACCATCATTTTTGGGTCATCTTATAAAACTCCCAATTAATATACTAGCTTTAAATAAAAGAAACTATTACAAAAAGAGAAAGTGTTTTCCCTTAATATGTAGTTGATAGGTTAGCTAATAAATACAGTGGCGAATTAAATTTTTTATTAAAAGTATTCAAAAGAAATTCAAAAATGTAATCTTAACATTTAGATTTGAATTTTAAGGTAAATTTTAAATTTTCTAAACCAATAAATTAATTCCCAGTTTTGTATTTAGAGAAATTAAAAATGTAATCTTAACATCACATGGGTGAAAATGAAGGAGAATTTTAAACAAAAATTATTTTAAAAATAAAATGAAGTTAAATAGTATAATTTTTATTTTTAAAAAAATGCTAAATTTAGCCCTTCAATAGAGATGGTCTAAGATTTCTGGAACCCATTTAAGAAAAGGGTTTTTTACCCCGGCCTGAGTAAGTCTGCTGATTTGAGGCACTTGAGAAATATCGGTAGGGTCGGTCCGTGGGCCAATAAAAATGAATTAAAAAATGTAATATAATATTAAAATTTAAAATTAAAGAGAATTCAAACTCAAAACAATTAGGTTAATATTTCTAATTAGATATTTCTTCTTTTACTTTAAAAAAAAATTAATAAATATTATAAAAATAATTTTGTTCGTAGATTTGATTAACAAGCAATAACATTAATATTGTTTTTGTCGATATTTATGATAATATTTTAAATTATAATTTATTTAGTAGTTATAAAAAATATAATTTTAAAAAAGGGACTGACCCGCCGAGCCTCTAGCCCACGTAGTTATGAGTTGGACCGACCTTTTTTTACCAACACAAAAAATAAGTTAACCCAACTTAATCTGACCTGTAAAATTTCAAAATCTATATAAGTTAGCCCAAATAAAATGGGCTCGCATATTAACAGCTCTGACAATTAAAAAGCAATAAATTCTTGAAGTATAAAAGTTAGATTCATGCATGTTGTGTTGTCTGTTTAGTCCCTATAACTATTTACTCCAGGGTTGGTGGATTTAGTAGCCCACATATAAATTCGACTGATTTAATAAATTTGTGAAAAATATATATATTAATATTAGTAAATTTATTTTATATATANTATTTTATATATATATATATATATATATATATATATATATAATTGAAAACTTATTTATTATTATTTAACATCATCATAATGTAATTGAGCTATTAAAATTCATACTACGTAAATCAAAGTGTCACATAAATCAAAGTTGATAGAATATCTCTTTTCCTTTATCTATAACAAATATTTACGTCAAATTAGTAGATATTAATTTTCAAAAAAAGTGTAATATGATAATTAAAAATAACAAAGAAAGTATATTTTATAAATTAGTTGATCGACACTTCAGTATCTTAATTATCCCTAATCAATACTAGGCTAATTCACTTTTTATTGTCACACTCTACCAAGACAAGTAGGCTAATTGTTTTGCCTAATTGCAGTAAAAAAAAATTGTGTTAGCAATCTCTTACAAATTATTGTGAATGTGTATTTAATTTGTACATTTTTAATAAATTGAGAAAAATATATATATATTTTTTGCCAAATTCTTGACCCTATTATATAAAGTTCATACTTGATAATATTTTTATTTATACGTGGTTAAAATTATTTTTTAGGTATTTATTATATATGTCGAATCCCCTCCTATTAATTCGTATGTATACTTTTCAGATTTTGATTCTTCATTAAAATTTCTGGTTCCGCCACCGTCTACGATCCAATCCCTCTTGTCCTCAATAATACCTCTTTGCATTTCAATTAATCTTGACTACAATTTCTTACTTGTTACCTTTTCCTTGTACTCAATCCTGTACAAGAAAAATAAAAATTCAATTTTTGAAAAAAATAAAATTAACTGATATAAATGCATAAAAAATTAAAAAATAAAACAAAGAAAAAACTAGAAAAAGGAAAAATTGCAAATAAAGTACTAGCTATGCATGACACGTTGTTATCTTTGCATCATGTTAAATGTTTTTTATTAAATGAAGTGTCAGTTTTTTCTGCAAACATTTAATTTGTTACTTTTCATCACAAATTAGTTGTCTTTAAAAAACAAATTATATTAATTTTTACTAATATTTTAAATATACATAATTTTTGTCATATTAATTAACGTGAGAATAATTGCTATATGAAGTACATATTCTTAAAAGGCCAAATACAAAAAAAAAATTCCTAAATTTATTGAATTTTTTTCCTCAGGTACCTCAACTACGTCATTTTTCTATTAAATCATTAAACCACCCATAATTTGTTCCTTTAAAACACTGTTGATTGATTTTGATCGGCTTTTCTATTGTAAATGCCTTCAATTGTGTTCGAATTATAATAATTTTGATTGAAGGAATGAACACAAACCGTGTTAGTCTCATTTGTTTTCTAATTTGTTGAAATGACTTAAGTAAAACACAATTATTCTCGAACATTTTCACTATCAATTGGACTAATGAGTTAGAAAGATCTTTCACTATAGTGGGAAGAAGACAGGTGGGAGCGAGCCGAGCGAGAGCAAAGCAATTTTCAGTGGTGGGCTATCTTCGCGGTCCCATTTTAGACATAGTAAGAAGAGAAGCAATGCTGGGTAAAGCCATAAGCATTGAGCTTACGCGGACCAAGCTGCGAAAAAGACTTTTTGGGTAGCCCTCCTTCCATGCCAAGCCAGCACGATGGGGTTCCCCTTCCTCGGACCAAGAGGCTTGGACTATGAGCCCTCTTAGAAAACGAGGCTCGGGACGGGGTGGATGGTTATGGCGTATCGTAGATCGGACTTTGCTTTTCCAGGCTCCAGGCTAGAGAAGGGCTATTCCATATCAGCATCTATGCTAGCTCGAAAAGGACTGAAAGAACTTACATTAGGTCGTGACTTGAGGGTGAGGGGAAGGAGCGGTAAAGAAGTAATGAGGTCGACTAGTTCTTACCTTGATTGGACTCAGCATAGTTAGAGATTAGAGGAGATAGCCTTTCTTTCTATTGCTTGAGTGGAATAAGTTGACAAAAAGCTCGAACGTAATTGACTTCTTTCTTAACTTAAATAAAGGAAGAGATGATTTGGAGAAGAATTCATTCCTCTCCGAGCAATGAAGTGTCATATCCTAGAGAGAGGGCTTTACCGGTTGTTAAGATAGAGTTGGTGTCGGTAGCTGTTCTTGCTTAGCGGGATCAGGTCACCAATCGGTGACNCGGAAGTTAAACGTTCATCATGTAAAGCTATATATATATATATATATATCAAAGTAAGAATTTATATAAATATACATTTCATTCATCTAGTTTATCAATATGACTGAAGTATATTACTATTGATAATATATTATTTGTATACTATATATATATATATTTTGTAAACTAAATCTCCAAATGATATTTAATTTTAATATTTCTATATAATATATACCTTGTATCCAAGATCATGTGCGATGTCTATAATACTTTTCCTTGTGACACCTTCAAGAATGGTTCCACTAGCAATTGGTGTTGAAATGTTTTTTCCCT
This sequence comes from Solanum pennellii, assembly GCF_001406875.1. Classification (NCBI taxonomy): domain Eukaryota; kingdom Viridiplantae; phylum Streptophyta; class Magnoliopsida; order Solanales; family Solanaceae; genus Solanum; species Solanum pennellii. The sequence goes on along the minus strand of NC_028648.1, from coordinate 79,481,294 downwards.
ATTGAATATATATTGACATATTTTAAATGTAGGGTCAAATATTATATTAAAATAATTAGACCATAGGTTAATTTTTTTTAATTACCTTTACAAGGAAAATGTTAGCAGCAGATACCTCTTCAATATATTTTTTATTTACTGAATCAAGATATAATACATCTGAGTATCCTTTCTCTTTTGCTTCCTGTATAGCTTTTATCACCTACATGACCAAAAAATAAATAAATGGACTTTTAAGATACAAAGACTAACAATTAATATCATTTTTATATGAATATATTAATAGTCTGTTTGGTCAAGTTTCTGAGAAGTTTAAAGTTTTATTTGTTTTATTTTACGTCGTTGAGATATTTGGCCAAGCTTTAGGGTTTTTTCCTCTCCAAAAGCATACTTTTTGAAATTTTGATCAAACATAAATTACCGTTTTAATATTTGTAAAAAAAAAAATTCACACCCTTTAAATCAATTTATGTAATACTTTTCATTTTCAGTCAATTTCAAAATAATGACATATTTCTATATTTAGCGACATTTAAATTATAAACTTCTTATTTTGTCATTAATTAATGATGTGAGTTACACAAATTTCTTTTGATTTATTCTTAAGTCATAAGTCTCAAAAACCTTTTTCCATTTTATTTTATATCCAGTCAAAAACCTTCAAATGAATTGAGACGGAAAGAGTTTATAATATCGAAACTCAAAGAATTAATTACATTAAAGGGAATCCTTTGTAAAGATAGGATTTGTATCTTGAAAATAAGGTCAGATGATCGTCGATATCTACAATCAAAATTTTCTATAATAATATCGCTTGTTCAGATAAATTTTTAATACTATAGTGATGTGTGGTTATATATAGTCTTATAGAGCATATATAAGATAACATAATATGAACATTTGATTAACAAAATTGTACGTCACCATAAAATTTTATTATAGAGAATAACTGTTATAAAAAAATCGAACATTTACCGGGGCATAATTAGTAATGGCTTTGACTCCACCAGCTCCCCCTTGTGATGCACGATGATGTTCTTCTTCAACATATAAAGTTAAAGGTTGTGTCCCATTCTATATATAAAATTTTTTTTAAGAAAATTAAATAAAAATTATATTTTTATATCAATAAATTACAATATTAAAATTAAAAAATTACCCTTAAATAATTTCCAACAGGACAAGCATAGACAATAAATGTATACTCTGGTGCTGGAGCAATTCCAAGTATAGGTCCATTTCCAATAAGCAAAGGCCTAATATAAAGTGACCCTTTTCCAGCAGGAGGGATCTGTTTTTTTTTTTTTTCATATATATAAAAAAAAACATATTGTTATTTTAGAAAAAAATTGATATAACGGATCGCGATAAAAATATTAAATCATGTGTTTGGTACGATAAGAATGTCAAAGAAAAAGATATTTTATGGTATGAATTATGAAATAACTGACATATAGTAATCGTAGAGATAGATTTGAGGAGTTTATTTCTGAATGATCACTCAAGTCGATAGAATTATATGTAATGTAAAATTACATTTCCTTCATCAATATAATGTCATCTAATTTAACATAGTGTTTGATCAAGCTTTTAGGAGGGCTATTTGAATCGTAATAGTATGTAGCTAGTTAAAAAAAAAAGTTGTCCTAAAATATTTTTGAAATTTTAGTCAAACACAAATCGCAAACATATTAGGTCAATAAGGAAATTTACTCTATTTTTAGTATCAAAACTCGAAAAAAATGTTATAAAGTTGTGTAACAACGTACATTCTTAAAATCTAAAGAACGATAACATTTACTAAACAGAACGTATCATAGAAGTCCATTTATCCTTTTTAAAACTTGTTAAATGAACCAATGCCCTAAAAATCATAGAAAAATTATATTTCTGTCGTATTAATCGCGCTTTAATAAAATTAATTTTTTTTGTGAGAAAAAATAATTACTTACCCAACGTTTATTAGCTATAGTTGTTAACTTGACAGCATCAACAAATTGTTGAATAGAAGGAGAAGGCATACACATTCTTTTAGCACCAATTTGCATTCTAATTCCACTTTCTTGTGGACGAAATAGAAATATTCTTCCATCATCCACTCTATAAGCTTTTGTACCTTCAATTAAACCCTGTTTCGATCGTGATTTCAAATTAACGTTTCGATACACGATAGAAAATTTTAACTTCAGATCAACGTATGAACATATGATATCTTATAGTTTCAATTTTTTTTTTTTTAAAAAAAGTCTAATACTTAGACTTATAAATTTATATTCGGTAAAAAACAGTTCTGTTATTTAAAATTTTTGAGTAGATTTTTATAAAATTATGTGTATTGAAAGTTTGTAATTGCAGATATTTAATTTATAAAAGAAATTAAGATGTATATCTCTTTTTAATACTAATGCCTTAGATTCAGATATCTTATTTATAAACTATGACTTATTCGTTCAATAAAATAATGTTAAATTTGAAAATTTTGATTGTTTTTATATATATTTTGTAATTTTCATATCACATATCTAAATAAACCATTAAATCGAGACATATTTATTGCTACTACTATAGTCATAAATGAAGAAAATGAAAGTTTGGTACGTAATAGTTATTACTACTACTATAGTCATAATTTCATAATTTTGTCTTATTTTTATATCATATACTATATCATTCTTACTGGTCAGAAATAAATGATTCTACAGTCACTTTTTTTTTTTTTAATTTCAATAAATTTAGTCAAATAGGCTTTAAATACTCCTACTAGATTGGATTTTTTTTACCTTTTTATTTTAGTAAATTAAGAAAAAAAAACATTAAAATATTATCCTTATCATTAAGTTTTAACATAGAGTTCAAGTAAAAATATATTTGAAAATATAATTAACATGTATAATATTTTTTTTAAAAATTAAAAAAAAGGGACTAGTAAAAAGGAGTGGATTAAGTAGTGTATTTAATCATTATTATCTGTCCTTTAACATTCTACATATTCTTAAAAGAGAAACATTTAATAATCTAACTTTAATTATAAAATATTAAAAAGTAAAATTAATTTTTTAAAAGCTAAAAAAAAATTAAAATAAAGTACCTGTCCATAGTTCAATACACCAGCAGAGGGACTTAATTCAATATTCCCATAAGGATTAAGTTTGCCTTTTTCAAAATTCCCATTTTGAGAACTTTTTGTCATAAACATATAATCAGTTTGAATTAATTTAAATCCAAGATTATCCCAATCAAAAATATCCCTTGATTCATAATCCCTGAAATAATAATAATAATAATAAAAATATAAATAATAATAATAAATATATTCTGTATAATTTTATAAGTAAAATTTTGAAAAAGACACAAAAAAACAATCATTTTTAATATAGTAATTTTTACTTATAAAATTTTATTTTTCCTTTAAGTAAAATACACGCGATAAAATATCAATTAATAAAAGAAAAATAGAGTTATTTAATTTTAAATGTAACTTACCTATAAGTTGAAGGTTGTGCAGAAGTTAGAGCAGGGGCAGTAAAGTACCTTGGTCCTACCTACAACCATAAATCGAAACGAAATTTTATAGCTACACAAATATTATAGTACATTAAATACGTTATTAAAAGAGGAAATGAATATTGAAAGGCAAATAAGTACTGTATTAATTTTAATTTGACTTAGTTTGAAATGATACAGACTAAACTTTATGAAATAAATAAATTTTCCTGAAATTTATAAAAAAAATTTAAGCATGTCTAAGATTTGTGTAGTTATAAAAATTTCGACATGTAACTCTTAAATGTGTCATATTCATAACATTTGTATGTGTTATAAAAGTGTATATCATAAAGTATGAAATTAATTGTTTCTAAATTTAAAAATATTGTGTCACGTAAATTAAGATTGAGAGAGTGTTCTGATTCCTTTGATTCAATTTAAGGAATTGTTTCATGAGATGTACTAAGGAAATTAATATTATTTAATTATTTTGATAGGATTTCTATCTATATTATACGCCTAATATATTATAGATTGTATAATTAATACTTAGCAAAACATAGTATCGTCAACAAAAGGGTAAATAATAATTCAATATTACTAATTCCAATGTTACCAACACATCTTACTCAGTATTATATATTCTTATAATTAACCGATTTTTAAGTGTTATAGTTTAACTAGACACGAAACTAATTATAAAAATGAAAAAGGCTTTCAAATAGTGTGGTCTTTAAGATCATAAAATACAAAAAAAAATTATTTACTTTCTTAAATTTTATGTCTAATCAAATTAAGACACGTAAAATAAAATGAACGAAATATAAGGAACAATATGAGCTAATGAAGTGATGAGGGACTCATATTAGAATTAGGAATTTAGTTCAGTGTTACAAACTTTTTTATTTTCATATTAGAGAGTTCTTAACAATATTTATGTTACGAAAAAATAAAAAAAATAAAAATTGATTTAAGATGGAGATATATACACTGACCTTCTTCTCAAAAGAAGTAAATAGAGCCCTTTGAAAGGATGAAGCCCTTTGGATGATCATGTTGCACAAGAAAAAAAAATAGTATTATTGGAAATATTATTTTCCCCAAAGTCTAAAAATAAAAAACTTTATATTAAAATGCTAATAATGAGAGAGGACTTGAACAACAAAAATACAAATATATTAAGAAGTTATGGAGAAGGTGTATACTATATATAAATAGAACATGCAGTATTTTGATTAAGCCTAGCTGTCTATTTTTGTACTAAATTTCATATTTATTACTCTCTCCGTTTCATTTTATAAGATAGCTATTTGACTGAACACATAATTTCAGTAAAAAAAAAATTAAAATTTAGAGTGTAAAGATAAAAATAAATCATAGATATTTATATGTTTGTAAATTATTATCTCAATACAAAATAATTAAATTGTTAGTAAATAGTAAATATAAAAATATATCATTTTTTAAAAAAAAATTATTGAAACATAGGTGTATGGCTTTTTTTCCAATATACTTTGAATCTTTTTTTCATCAGCCCCCTACCTGCCCAACTGTAATTAGGTGAAAATAATAATCATCCATGTGTTTTAACAAACAAAGAAAAATAAAAATCATTTCTTTCATTTTCAAGAATATTTATGCTATTTTTGTGTTACATTTTAACTTACCAAATTATTATTTCCTTATATATATTTATTTTGCTTCAATGGCATATTGAATAAAATTGAGTAAGATAAAAAATTGTCATGTTCTTCATAGAAATTTAGTAGAACAAGAGAAGATATGAGATATTGATTGATTATTTATTTCTACCTTCATAATAATTCTATGAACAAAACAAATAATACTTTCAATATTTTATTGGTCTTTTATTTTGTCCTTGACCTTCTATTTTTTCTTGTTCGACGTTCTGTATTCATATTAAAGTCCGATTAAATTTGGATTCGTGTCAGAAAGTCTCATATTGAGGGATAAAACGCCTCCTAACAAAGATGACTCTAACTCAAAGGAGCTCGAACATGATACCTCTTAGTTAATAATGAAAATGTACTTACTACTTCACCGCAATTCTCGTTGGTAACCTTTTATTTATGATGTAGGACAAACAAGAGAGTATGTAAGGCTAGATAATGCAGTACAACCAGACAAAAAAAACATAAATTTGAATAATAATAGGGCATTTTGTCTTCTTTTTATTTTATATTTTTATATATTAGTAACTATATACATAATTACCCCAC